>NC_088343.1:16447500-16750000 GCF_036884655.1 Musa acuminata AAA Group | reverse complement strand
ATGTCATCCGGTGTTTGGTTGACGGTGAATAGCAATGTAGCTCGAAGCTCCATGGCATATGCTTGACCTTGCACAAATGAGGTATTTATGCCCACTTGTAAAGTGAATCTGCAGGAATCAACGATAATTCAACAAAATAAAAAGATAAGATATCGGGAAAATGAAAACAACACATCGACAGTTGATACAGCATGGCATAAGATGACCAACAGAAAAGGCTTCGAGTACGAGTGATCATTTCATCTTATCAGACAAGTCCTTTTAGGCTCTGTATGCACCTCAAAGGTAAATAAGACACACTAGAAGGTTAGCCTATGTTTGTTATAGATTAAACATTCATCCGTAAGGTAAACTGGTAAAGGGTGTTTCTGAATTGTAATTATTCAAACAAGAGAAGCTCACAATTGAAACTTGAAAAAATATTATTCACCTGCCGGAACGAAGAATTTATATGCAACAAAGGAAGAAACGCTAGCATAATTACAGTTTGATGCATTCCTGGATCAAATTTCCTTGTGGATATGCTGTGCTCCTATGTTGTCCAGAAATCATGGTAGCAAGTTTGTTGGTCATTTTTCTTCAATTAGTGAAGTGAAAGGAGAGGATGAGAAAATGTTGCTTGAATTATGAGGGGGCGCATATTACAATGAAACAACCACACACATCATTGATCAAAATATAAGCATTTTTGTAACAATTTAGCAGTTCATAACATGTAACAAAATTTCAGCTCCAGAGAAAGAAAGAAGGACAAACCGTTTGGGTGATCAACATGCAGTCAGTAGCGATTGGCACTGCTTCAGCTTGGACCTTCGAACTGCTCTCTTAGGCGTTCATATTTCTTCAGTTCATCCATTGATAGTGAGGGAGCTAAGTCTCCCAGTACCTGAGCAGCAGTAGCGATACCACAACTTAAGAAGTAAATTATTCTGGACTTGTGTCCAAACAACTATATTTTAATAAGTAGCAATAAGATGGAAGACAAACCTTCATGAAATCATTGATTTCCACAATGACTGAATCCGCTTTATCATCAATAGTTGGATTTGAGCCATCGCTTGATGTCTGTAGCAAACGAAAATTGTCTTGTAAGCTAAAAAAATCATCGACGAGTGAAATACACAACGAAAAACCATAGTAGTTCAACTATCTGATATCAAAACTAGATTATGAGGAAATGCTCATTACAACACTAAATGTTCATCACAAACTGAAGATTAAACTGACCGATGATTTAAGCACAGGCAAAAAGATCCAACTGGAAAGTGAAATCGTTTGCAAACTTCCAAGTGAAGCAAACTGAGGGTAACCAATATGTCTTGCTCATATTTGTGACCCAAAGAGAAAATTCGAACCAGAACAACGAGTGTTCTTGAACATGTCTATCAATTGAAAACCATATTGTCATAGACAGTTACTAAGTCTACACAGTTTCTTCTTAACTTGAAGGCTTTAAGATATCAGTAAAGGCAGAACAATAGGAACTTACAAATTGATGCGGTCAATACTCACGAGAATAACATTCTAAGAGTAAATGATGCTTGAGAAGGGTTAACTCGTTCATTAGAGCCAGGCATCCCCTCTCAATATCAGCAAACCATGAGTGTGTTCTCCTATCCATTCTGATCAGGCTTAACTAAAAATGGATTCCGAAACAAAAGCCTGAACTCCTAGTTCCATACAGAGAAGAATGACGATTCAATTTTTGCAGTGACTTCATAACGGGCAGGTACACTTGCACATGTGAGTCACCAAGGAGAACTTCAAGTGGTAATGGTTGGAGATGATAAAAGGGTAACATGAAGAACAGAGTTGATTTGAAGCAGACAGAGAGACAAAAGAGAATGGCATAAGAATATATTACTTTAAGCCACACGTGAATCTGGATCAGATAAAAGACCAGCCAAGATTCAACTTGTGCTCAATTTCACAACTACATTTCATAAACCTTTTCCACATCCACCTAGCAGGTAGGCCTGGTCTTGCTACTGACGGTAGCTTGATCTTTTCTTTTTGACAACAATTGTAGCTTGACATCAACATTGAATACAGACAATATTACTAGGTTTTGTTGATCTAATAAATTTTTACGAATAAAAAATTGATATTGATAGGTTGTGTTTATCATAAGCTTCCTACCACAGTGAGTATTGATCAAGTGGAGAGTACAGAATCCAAACTGCCAAAACTAAGGAAGACCCAGGCACAAATTTAGTCATGATATACATTGGCCAGAAAACTTGGTCCTGTATATCAGAAACATGTCACTAGAACAGAAAGTCAACTACAATTAGCATTGTAAGACACCACCCTACTCAAAGGTTACACATTCCACATGTCCAATCAACCATCTACGTGAATTGCTCCACTATGAATAACAGTTGTCATATGTTTGATTACAAACAGGACATCATATCTCTCTTTATCATCATTAGTAGCACTAAGGTTGTGTTTGGTTGTTTGTGCTTCTTTTTACCTGCAGATAGAGATGTATTGTATTCATGTGCAATTTTATGGGTCAAAGCCCAACTATATCAAGCCAGCTCACAAAACCATGATCGGTCTAATTATCTGCAAGAGATTCCGGAGACTTCAGCTGCAGGTTGTGATGAAAAACGTAGGCACAGCCGGCTCTTGCTACACATTCAAGTGTGTTTTAAAGGTTGCCTGTAATCAGGCACCTGCAGTCCTGATTGTGAACAACCAAACATGCCCCAAGTACCTCGCAGACTTATTCCTGTTAAGATAGTTGACAAATACTAACAGAAACCACATTTCTTCCTCTGTTAGGATGCACAAATACGTGCATTAGGTATAAGATTCTCAATGGCAGAACTCAGAGGGAGCTCTCTAGTAACATTTGGTAGATAGATACTAGAAGACTGAGCAGGTTTTGCTAGCATAGAGAAAATTTAATTCACGAAGTTGGTAACTCACCTTACGCTTTGCAGCATGAAACCAAGCATCTGCGCATAATGCATACATGTCTGCACCAGTAAAATTTGGAGGGCATTTCCTAGCAACTGAGAATAAAGAAACATTCTTGTCCAGCTTAAATTTTCTTGTAAGTGCTTTCAAAACCCTGCAAAAGGGATGATATGTCATATGGCATTAATGAACTACAAAGTTGATAACAATAAGTTAAGCAGAAAAGAACTAGCCTCTCTCTGTAAGATGCATCAGTGTTGACTCCAACATACAGAAGCTTGTCAAATCGGCCAGGACGCAGAAGTGCTGGGTCAATAAGATCAGGTCTGTTACTTGCCCCTATTATAAATAAATCCTACAGTAGATAAATCAACCAAAGAAAGTTAGTGCAAGTGGGAAACAAATTCTCACAAGAAAAAAAGAATTGCTACTTGATAAATTTGCATTAGAGAAATCATATATGGAACATTTGTAATGAAATCCATGATAAGAACCTGACTGGAATCATTTAGGCCATCAATTTCTGCTAGCATCTACAAGATGAAAGAGAACAGTTATGAAATGATTGACAAATATGATACCCTAAGTGAAAAAGAGAGAACACTTGTGAGCAACAAAACTATGATTACCTGTGAGACCACTCTATCCATGACACCACCTGAATCTCCAGAAGCTCCCCGAGCAGGAGCAAGGGAATCAAGCTCATCAAAGAAAATGACACAGGGCCGTGCAGCTCTGGCCTGCAGAAGAAATCAAGATGAATTTTATCTAATTCTTACACCTTATGACTTCCTTGGTTGTAGCAAAAAAGATACCTTCTGAAAGATATCCCTGACATTCTTTTCTGATTCTCCTATGTACATGTTGATCAATTCTGGCCCCTTCACACTCAGAAAATTTAGTGAGCACTCCGTCGCAACAGCTTTTGCCAACAGTGTCTGGAAATTATAAGTGATTAAATACTAAGAAACAACTTCTGTTCAGAATCACAGATGGTACACACTAAAAGAAATACACCAACCTTCCCTGTTCCTGGAGGCCCATAAAGAAGAACACCTGAACGTTTGCGCAATCCAGATGAAAATAAATCCTTATGCAGAAGAGGTAACTGCAAGCATCATAGAATTTACGTCTTAGAAATAAAGACATTTAAGACCAAACTTTCCTAATAAACCAAGTTGGTCACGATTGCTCTCTAGTTCCTAATGCTTGCATCTCATCCAAAAAGACAGCCCAAAGCAAGGATTCAGAAAAACCTCACTACCAAGCTCCAAAAACATGCTAAGCAAAACAACAATAATGATAGGTAGAAGGCACAGTTCTCAAAGTTGCACCTATAAGACAAAACAATTCTCAACCACAATAAGAATTTCATCATAGATATGAAGGAAACAGTTTCTCAATGCTTCAAGTTTCAAGCACACATAGAAGAAATACAAGAAAACAACAAGGAAACAAAGCCTAAACTCTGTACTGTCAGGTCTCATGTATATATGCACCTGAACTGTATCAAGAATTGATTTCTTCACTTCTTCAAGTCCACCAACGTCTTCCCATTTTACATTGGGCACCTAAAACAAAAGCATTTTCAGAATATTGTATGAATACTGATTCAAGAATTAACACAGCCAGATATCTCCCAACAACCAAAATCAAGCTTTGTTGGCTGAAGTTGATTGACTCACTTTCGGTGCACCCAATGCTGAAGCATTCCTTTTCTTCGATCTTTCCAATGCTTTTGAAAAGTCTTCCTTCTCTATGTGCTTATTTGCATAGTCATGTGAGTTATCTTCATCTTGAATAGATGCAAGATCTGTAGCAGTAATCTCACTGAAATCTCCATTTTCAGATTTGCCACCATCAGTGAGAGTTCTTTGTACAAAATTGGCACCAGCATCTGCAACTAAAGCATGTATATCCCTGGGCATAAAACCCGATGTCTGAGAAACTATATCTTTTAGAAACTCATCGCCAATTGTCTGCAAGCAAGACAACTCTTTTCAACATCTAGATTATTGGCACATTAGAAAAGATTCAAAAGAAAATAAAAAACCTTATCAAGTGTCCTGATGGATCCCCTGAGTGACCGAGACAGCATAGAGATCCTTTGTGCCTCGTTCAAAGGACTCATGCTTATTTCATGGCTGAAACAACGTCTGATTTGTGGTTGCAGGCCATCAGAACTGCCAGCAGCCGCAACTAGGAACACCCTGCTGTTTAGTTTTTCAGCTTCAACGAGAAACTGAATAGCAAAAAATGCCAGAATTAGTCCCTGATTTTGACCTAATACCAATGTGCTAACATGAAAAACATGCATCCAGAACCGATCAAAGAAACAATTCAAATTTCCAACTAGAAATGCATGAACAATTATACACAAACAACTTACAGAAGCATCATTTGCCATTTTCCCTGGATAAGAATTCTCATTTTCAGAAAGTGGCTCTGTGAACTCCCTAATGACTGATGCAATTTCAGATGTAATGCCAACTTGATCAGATCGTGAACCTTCACTGGAAGATAAATTGGTGAACACGTCAAAATGGCGAAGCAGAAGTAGACATGGTGAATATCTGTGAAGAATTCAGATTCATGAGATCATTCCTAAAAATGAAAAATGAAATCCTATACAACAAAATGAAAGGAAAATATCACTATCTTTGTTGTTATTTTTTTTAAGAGAAAAAAAATAAACAAGAATCAAGCAAGCAATACAACCGGTAAACACAACACTAGAAATAAAAGAAATTCATAGATTTGAAGGCGATCTTTGAAATATAGAAGGCATTAACTTGACATATACCTAGATGCCGATTTGAAGGCATTTGTAAGTGCAGCAGATGCTTTCTTATCTGAGGATTCGGTAAGGTCATAACAACTATATTCAACAACATGGAGGCCTAGACATTGGGCAACATATCTAACAACAGTTCGCTTTCCGCACCCTGTATGAAGCATGTGTCATATGAACCTATAAATGCAGGTGGTGCACATCAAGAAGTAAAATCTGAAACCAGAAAATTGAGGATTGAGCTTGAAAATCACCTGGATTACCAGACAGGAAGACAGAAACCCTGAATCTTGACAATAAGACCGAAGGACATATAGCAGGTGCAAGAATGGATGTCAATTTCTTCACTGTTTCAACATGCAAAGGCATGAAGTCATTGGAAGAGCCAATAAATCTATCTGGAGGAATAGAAGAAGCTGCACTTCCTCCAAGAACTAGTGCTGTTTGATTGCAGTTGACACAAAGAATGGGCTCATCTGATGGCTCCATGGACATAACCTGGAAAAAATGTTTTCCGCCATAATTACTACTATTTCAAATGTAACACAAGCTACCTTCTAATATAAAGAAAGAAAGCACAGTGACACAGGATTACCTTGAAATATACTATGTTACTGGACAACCCTTTTGGGCTCTTCTGGTTACAAAAAACACACATTTCCGAACTGCAATTCCAATCTACACGAATATAGAAAACATCTCCCCTTGCCAGGAACTTATCAACTTTAAAGTATTCATTTAAAGCTAAATCAATCATATCTTGACGATCACCTTCCTCGGTTGCTGATTTTCCTCTAAGAGATCCAAGTAAACCACATTCAGGGATCTTCACGAAGGAAATTCTTAGGTGAGTGGCATATTTAGGCAAGTCAGGCCATGCAATAAGGTCAATGAATAGTGGGTGGTAATTCGTCTCCTTCTCTTCTCTATGCTCTTCCACTTCAAACAATGATGTCAAAGATTCTTGGCCACTACGAACAAGAACCTTAAGACAAGATATATGCAATCCAAGGTTAAATGCTAATAAGGGAGTAACATAGGCCACTTCCTGATCTGAGGGACAATAAGCCTCTGATGGGTATGTAAAAGAAGGTAACAATTTCATTACACGTTGAGAACTCGAAACAGAAGTAGCTTGTTGTGTACATCCTCTATATTTCTCTCCAGCAAGTGGATGTTGAAGAACTTTAGCTTTGGCGATCCTTCCTACATTAGTCTCAGAGTTCTTTAGAAGAATCTGATATCACAATACATCAGAAAAGCTTAAGAATAGCATCTCAAATTGCATAAATAAAAAAAACAACATCAACATTTCTTCCTGCGTTTTTTTTAAATAAATATAAAAAGGACATCAACACCACTGGAGCTTTTAATTTGACATAATACACCAACCAAACAGTAGAGCAACAAAACAAAGAACTACAACCAATACAAGTATCAGAACAAATCGTGCGACTTGGAATACAACCAAGCACAACTAAGAATTTAACCAGATTATAATTAAGAATCGATTTTCAGGTCCCTGACTAGACAATCTCAACTACAAATCCAAGGTCAGTTGCACACACCAAAGTATACATTCAGAACCAAGCAAGCAGTGATCACGACTCACACGGAAATCAACAACAAAATGTTCAAGTTAATATAACAGAAAAAGATCCCTCCTTTCCTACTAACAAATAATCACTCAAAAGTCACGTTCTACAACATCAAATTCGTTTTCTCTTTGTTCTTTCCTTACCAGTGATCCACTCGCTATGGCCAGTTTCTTCAGCACAGATGCAGAAAGCCCCACCACGAAGAAATTCTCCTTCAGCTCATCGCTTCCAACTCCACCACTGTCAGAAAATCGAAGAATCCCAACGGGCAATCGCAGCTCCGGCCGGCGCCGGTCTGCAGCGCCACGGGCTTCCCCCTCGGCACCAACAGCCCCATCGCCAACGCCCTGGGATCCGGCGGAACCAAGAACAGAATCGAGGAGGGCTCGAGTGGAAGAGAGGACCAGCGGCTTTCGCCTATCTGCCATCCCCGACTGGACCGAACGCCAGCAAAACCTCCCTGCGGATTGGAATCGCAAGATCAAGGAATACGAACGCTACGAAGTGGGTCGGTAATGAGTATGACGCCTTCAACGGCGTGAGCAGGTCAGGGGTACCAAATTGGTCTTGACGAGTGCTACGACTACAAGGGGCCCATATGAGGCCCACAATGAGTCCGTCACCGAAGCTCACACGTATTCTTCTGTAGGCCCATGGACTTCTAACGTGTCAAAGTGTTGCCAGTCATCAATATATATATATATATATATATATATATATATATATATAGCTCGATTTGGGTCGGGTCTGGTCCGCGTCAGTCAACGTATCCAATTCGAGTCCGATGTGGTCCAGGCCAGACCCGAGCTCAAATCGAGACAGGGTCTGTTCAGATCGGACCCAATAGTGGCCCTTCATCCGAAGACTCTTTGTTTTGACATGATAGAAGATTGAGTTTACAATTAATCTAATTTATTATACGAAGACATGATATTAGTTAATATAAAAATATTAAACAATTTAATTAAATCAAAGGAAACATGAAAGTTATAAAATTCATTAAATATTTATCATGCATCGAAATAATTAAATCAATACAAAAGAATAATCTAGCATGATATATAGAGGCATGAATTTCGTTAAGTTTGATCCAAATATCAAAATAATTAAAACAACATTGCCGATTCCGAAATATATATCATGCATCATGATTTTAAAAATCTAACATCAATTAATATTCGAACTTTATAGAAATTTTAAACGACTAAATCAATTATTTTTAACTTTAATTAGAAGAACAATGAGCCACATGTTGTTCTCCTAATGCCAGGACACCACCTTCCTCCCTCGTGGTCTTTCTTATTGTTGGACCTTTACATCCCCTACAAGACCTTGTATATATGACCATGCATTCTTCAACATAATGTGATCACAGAAGGATATGTTGATCACTAATCCAAGTTATTTAAGATGATATCCCAGATGAATCTACGTTCTGTTGAATCTCGTATTTTGATGATGAAACTACTTGATATATGTTTATGATTTAATCTGCGTTTTGAGTGACGCAGGATGCTTCGATCAGGATGAGACAATTAAAACAGGAAAATCATGTTGTGCCGAAGGAACATGTCAGAAGATTGGACGTCGGGCCGGTGGATCGGTCGACGTATCGACAGAAGGCTTCGGGCCGTGGACTCGGGCATCGGGCCAAGAAGAGCGGGTATTGTGCCAAGGATATCGGAGTTGCGGAGTCAACTGGCCGATTGGGCAATAGGCTGCAGGAGAGGACGATGCGTCGAAGAATCGGACGAAGCGTCGAGGGACCAATGACATGCCGGACAACTTGGTTAAATTGCTTAGGATTAATTATCTCGATCGAAGTTTTGTTTTAAGTGTGCAGGATTAACTACGATGAAAGTTAGACATGCAGCAGGAGTTGCGCCGGAGTCATGACAATGATCACGTTGGGAGTTCGAGAGCTCGACGAAAGTTCAGACAGTCGTCGGAGGTTCTGCAGGAACAAATCTGAGAAGTCCAGAAGCTTGCCAAAGGAGCTCGTTGGAACTTGCCAAGTGGATCGTCGCAGTCCAGGAGTTTGCCGGAAGTCCGTAGGAGCATCACCGAGGGTTCATCGGATGATCGACGGAAGTTCGCCGGAAACTCGCCGGAAGAAGCGAGTGACGCACCGAAGCAAGCTGCAGAATATGTCTTAGGAAATAATCGTAGTTAGCACTTTGATTAAGTTAGAAATGGGAGGTGATCCCATTAGCTTAATCCTGGGGCAATTGGGCCCCTGAAGAACTCAAATCGGGTCGAATGGTTCAACCCATTCGGACCCAGGTTGTTGTGGGAGGTGCAACCGCCCAGGCAGGGAGGTAGCACCGCCCAGGCTATGTCTCCCAGCGAGACTGGGCGGTGCAACCGCCCTAGCCAAGAGGTGCAACCGCCCAGGGCTCAGTCTCCGAGCGAGACTGGGCGGTGCAACCTCCTCTGTCAGGAGGTAGCACCGCCAGAGCTCAAGTTTCGAGCTCTGCCAGGCGGTGCAACCGCCTGAGCTCGGTCTTCGAGCTCTGGCAGAGAGGTGCAATCGCCCCTGACAGAGGTGGCACCGCCCAGAGGCTCAATCTTCGAGCTCTGCCAGGCGGTGCAACCGCCCCAGTCAGGAGGTGCAACCGCCTGATCCCGGAATTCCGGGATTTGATCGTTTTGAGCTCCAAATTTGAACTGGGTTGGGGCCTATAAATACCCCACCCATTCAGCACAGAAAGGGTAAGAGACCTACACCGAAATCTTGATCTTCTCTGTGATTCTTGAGCTCAAAATTGTTGAAAAGCCTTTAAGTTCTCCTCCTTCTGTTCTTCAAAGTCTGGAGTTGTAAAGAGAGGAGAGAAAGGTTCTGTAAGGGTTGTCTCCTGATCCCGTCAAAAGGAGTGAAACTGTAAAAGGGCAGTTGGCCTTCGCCTATTGAAGAAAGGCCTCTAGTTGACGTCGGTGACCTCATCGGTGGAGGAAGCCAAAAGTGGAGTAGGTCAAGACTGACCGAACCACTCTAAATCTCTGGTTTGCTTTTACTTTGAGCACTTTATCATTACTGCAAACCTCCTACATAGCTACTGCCCTCTGCGCTTTTACGAACAAGTCTTTAAGTTCTGATTTTTCCGAATCTGCATTCAGACGTAAATCGATGTTTTCGTACGATCTTTACATTGCAATTTACGTTTACGTTCTGATTCCATTTATAACTGCAAACTGTCTTCTGTGCTTTTACGAACGAGTTTCTAAGTTCAGATCTTTCTAAAACTACGCAAATTGCGTTTAGACGTAAAACTGCGTTTAGACGTAAACTGCGCAAACTGTGTTTAGACGCAAACTGCGTTTAGACATAAACTGAGTTTAGATGCAAACTGCGTTTAGACGTAAACTGAGTTTAGACGCAAACTGCGTTTAGACGCAAACTACGTTTAGACGCAAACTACGTAAACTGCGCTTAATCTTAAGATCAGCTTTTACATCGAAATCGCTTTTATTGAACAAACGCAACTTTCGTTTTTAATCGCTGAAAGATTTCCGCTGCACTAATTTACCCCCCCCCCCTCTTAGTGCTCTCAATCCTAACACGTTCACCTCATCAATGTACCATAGAGCATCTATTTACCTATACAAAGATATTCATATTATCTGACCACTATAAAGAATTAGAGTTCCACCAGCACATAATAGAAAACACTAATAAGTCAGTAAGATCAACGGCAAGCTTGAAGTACCTTAACAAGTCTTTCAATCTCCCCTTTGACCTGATGGTGCGAACTCTTTTGTCAAATTAGCTGGGACAAATGAGCCAATACATGGGCTAACAGCTTAACATTGTCGTTATTACTGCAGAATACTAGCTTTCACACACACACAACCATTTATATATAAAAACGTTTTCAAGGAATCAAGCTATCAAATTCAGAATATATATATGTTGGGCCCTATGAATCCTCACTCTCCACAATGAAACATCATACAACATAATATCATGCTAAACAGAAAATGTTACCACCTGTGGTCATGAGAAATATGAAGAAATTTTGATACGACAGAGAATTGCCTGCATTACTTGTAACCAAACAGAAGAAACTCATATTACTGCTCTGCTCGAGAAATCATATGGATATGCACAGTTTAGCTCCTCAAGAAAAAAAGGATTGAGAATTGTGCCAGTAAAACATTCGTTTTGCACAGTAAAACAATTGCAGATGATCTCTGACATCAAATCTTCTGGTGGTTACCTTTCTTTTTTATGTTTTTTCTGTCTCTTGAAATCTTCATATAAGCTTATGGATGACATCGTGTGATTTAATTCTCGCCTCAACCTCTCATTCTCCATAATACCTTTGTTCAAAATGAAATGATCTTTGAACTTCCTTGTCAAGACACCCTCATCTATCATGTTCTCATACTTCCTTATTTGATCAGGATCCATAACCACAAAGTCCTTTTCTATTTCTCTTGTCCTTTTGCGTCTCAGAGAGGCAGCTTTGCTAGCTGGTTTGAAGAGCTCCCGCTCAGTAGATAAGTCTGCAAATGCTTGTAGAGGGGAGGCAGTGGAAAATAGAACTTGAGAGTGTGCTGGGTTCATGCTTGCCATGCTTGAAATACTCGCAGCCATCGATGAGATAGATGGATTATAATGCTTCACCAGAAGGCTAAGCTCCCAGAGGACAGAAGCAAGGGCACCACTTATATTTGGATCCGTAGCATCAGGTCGGTACTTCTGAAAATAGCAGCTTTGTAAGAACGACGACAAGGTGAAACACTATTTAAGGTAGGACAGAATCCTTACTGCAACTAAACCGGCCAGCGAACCACCACCAGCATCATTCTCCAACAGATTTCGGCACTTGCTATTTTTTTGCAAAAGATGTTTCACTGTAACCAAGGCTGCAAAACAAAATAGAAGATTTTAAAAATAATTTATGCATGCCGACTAACCAACTTCTTGGTTTATTCACATACAAAAAAAACGTTCTTTATTTCTGCAAATGGCCTGAAGGCATTTAATTGTTTGATATGCAATAAAAAAATACTATAGGAATACAAGTTTTATAAATTTTGTAGAACATAAATGGTCAGCTAATACTCAATTGCAAAATCCATTTCCAGCAAAACCCAAGATAGGCATTTACTGTTATGGTATTAAGACAACAAACGTGATACCCTAAGAAAGCAACACATTCATACAGTAAACTCATGTTAAGCATACAAAAAGAGTGATGGGAGAAGGGTTAAAATCAAAATATGTAGAGATCTAAATATTATGTCCCAGAAACATCATTATTTTTTTCTTACAAAGAAAGAAGCAGCATCAAAGTGATTATAATGTAATATAATGCGTGAAAATGATAAAACCGCTACCCGAGCATATAATCTAAGTTAGAAGTCAAGAAAGATTAGTACCTGCCATAGCCTCTGCAGATCCAAAAGACAGAGAAAATGTTGCCAGGCGTTTTATGAAGGCTGCAGCTCTCTGCATGTCATGTTGTTTCCCCTCCCAAAGCATCGTCTTTAGAGCTTTAGCTAACACTTCACCATAGTCTCTGCTTCAGGGGAACCAAACCATATAAATAGTATAATTCAATCATAATGCAATAATAGCATCACATCTCATAAATCTGACACAAAGTTTTGCTATCTCATAGACATTAGTCAACTCTAGATTTAAGTCCAAGCAATTATAAGTTCTGGCAACTTGAGGGAGAGAACAGATAAGCTAAATGAAATTTGCATGTTTACCTAGGGATTGCATATGCAGAAATATAGGGTTTGAAGAATCAACACACTCCTCCGATTCATTCCACGATTGAACATTCCTAATCTTTTGAACTTGCAACTCTCTGTTTTAGAAAATATTGTGCAGATGCAATGAAAACTTACAAGGACCTAGAACAATCAATAATTACAAATGGCTTGCTTATGTTAGACAGTAACAAGAAGCCAAATCTACCTGTTACTGTGCTGGGTTGGGTTGGATCATTTGGGACTTGGGTGAGGTTACACTAGACCTAAACCTGACCCATGTATAGCCAAAGCCAAAATTACCTGAAACAAACCAACTTGGCAAAATTGCTAGATATAACATCAGATTTTCTTAGCATCAACTTTATACTTGTATTATCATGCTTTAGTTAAATGGAAACCAAGTAATCCAACCAAGAATGAACTAAACCAACCCACAACTCATCAACAATCTGATCCAAGTCAGGGTTAGTCAATACCGAAGTCGGGTTGGGTAGACCCAAAAGAAAACCCAACCGGAGTAGGTTTTAGTTGAGAGATTTGTAAGTGTTGGATTCCCTTTAGTTTAAGCTTCAACTAACCAACCTGCCAAAAGTGCAACCTTAAATCTAAGTGGGAACAGAAAACTTAACTCGTGCTGATGATTATGAAAAAAAAAGTTATTGGTGTTTAGTAAAGCTACAAAGAAGAATGGTCTATCCTAATAGCAGTTATATCCAAGCATGGTAAAGACAAAATCCTTCCACAACACAAAAATGCTGTTTGTTAGATTTTATTGTATAGCACATTGGATCCAGATCTATTTGGCGGCTTCTGACTTTTAGCTCCATGTAGTATCATTAACCACACATCTTATAATATAGCTACTAAAGTAGATACGCAATCAACCTATCAACTATCAAGCCATTTAAAAAGTAAAGAGAGCGGAAGCAAATACACAGAAATATATAAGGTACTTATGTGTCAACAATTTCTATTGAAATCAGTGCATAATTAGCAAACATTGACGACTGACCTATCAGGTCTATACTCCAAAAGAAGGTTATAGAGCTGGACATAAAAATCTTGCAGATCCACGTTCAGTGCATCAAGATTATTCCTCATCACCATAAAAGCTACTATGCAGCACTGCAGGCGTTCTGAAACAGACAAGTGATTCTGCATTGAACCATCATTGTGGTCACTGTATCCAGCAAGTTTTTTCAGGCATTCCAAAAGATCACCCATAAAATCCAAATCAATCAAATGTGAAAATTTTCCCAAGCCATTCAAGCATGAAGCAAGTAATGGATATGATCCAGATCCACAAGATAAGGAAACAGCATTTACTTTTGACCTGCAAGCAGGGGGCAAAGTATATAAGCATGCAACAGTTTGTTTACTAGTAAAGAGAAAATTATACCAGCAAAAGATTCACCTTGAAGCAGAAGGATCCATGCTATGCTTCAAAATGCGAAAATATGTTTCAAATACAGCAGTAAGTGTTTCAGACTGCATCATTTTTCTATCTTTTGAGTCTGGAGCAAATGAAACAGCCTTTAGATCTGCACTAACCTATAGCAGATAATAAGAACAATTAGAATCCATCAAAATCATACATTCAATTGTAGAAAGTTGCTAATCGTAAAATACCTCTTCTCTTGTTTTCTTCATCAACTCCTGTTTATTCTTCTTTCTATCACTGCCTTGCACTTCTTTTGAACTATCTTGATTTTTCCATTTCCCTCTTTTCTTGGGTTTGACTGGCTCCTTCAAAACGTCTGATTTTCCAATATCTTCATCAAATGTCAAGGATAAAAAGACCTGGCAAAACATATGATTCAAATATGAATTTAGTACATTAAAAAAACCAAACATTTTTCCTAAATCTATGAAATTATATAAAACAAAATTCCCCCATCATAGACCAGAAAACAAACTTAGAGGAGAAATCCTCCATCACAAACTAGCAAACATATTTAATCAATGAATATTTTGAACAAATGCAAACAAAGTAGTGCCATGTAAACTACAAATTGGCTCAATACAAAGACATTAAAAAAAAAAAGCTCCTTTTACTTCAAGATCAAGGATAAGCATACATCTATACTGTCAGGATGGAGCTGGCAGTCATGAAACTTGACATGATCAGCAATCAACCGCACTGCTTCTAAGGTTGCTTCACCCCCATGCTTTCCTTCATTTGAGAAGATTGACCTTGTAGCTTCACAACAGAGCTTTCTGTCACATGATAGAAAACAGAAAGAAATCACACTCTATTTATACTGGAGAACTTGGGTCAAAAATAACTTTGAAATTGTTCTATATCAAAGTGCCACACAATGAATTAAAAATCCAATTGGCTCATGTTTAAGAACATTATGCCATTTAAATGAGAATAAGTTCCTCTATATCATTGTCAACAAGGAGTGACTCACCGCAGCACAACAGAGTTGGATGAATGAAGATATATGAGAAAAACATTTCCAAATATTGTGGACAGAACACAATCATAGTTAAAACTTATAATAACTCATTAGACAATATTTCTGCAAAAACGGCTGATGTCTAAGTAGCTAAAAGAAGGAAAAGAAATTACCTAACCCAAAATATTATGTCGGTATAGAAAATTGCTTAAGCTTGGAATCATTCAAGAGGTGGAAATTAAAATCTAAAGTAGATAGCAAACTACACATACTTGTACATGTAATCTGCAGTCAGAAACTAATAGAGGTTTTTTCATGCGCATATAGCAATTATGATTACCAAACAACCATTTTTCTACCTGTCAAGAGAATCAGTACAAACATGTTCAAACTAAGAAATTAATTGAAAAGAACATTATTTGATTCAAAACCTTCAACTTCACTAATAGTTTTAGATGTAAATATCCAGATAATTTGGAGTTCCACTTGTGGTAAGAAAAATGACTTGTATTTGGACGATGATTCATGAGGTTGCTAAACATAATGACTTCTAATTCAGATTAATGTTAAATGATTAATCATAATGACCATACACACATTTGCAGTTAAACATTTATTTGTAGTCCTTTAACATAATGGTTAATATTTATCAATTTACTTTCACTAGCTCAATACTATGAAATTCAAAAAGTTATTACATTTTATGATGCATCCCCACAAGGTCTTTCTTATCTGAAATCAGTGCTGTCAAAATAAGTTTGCTGTGATGCAACCAGTACAGAAAGAAACACTGTAGAATCAAAATTAGACCTTATTGTATCATCTGAAGAGCTTATATTCTTGACAACACTGGCTAAAATGCTTTCACGGAAGTTGAAGTGTGGCACAGCATCTAGTAAACTGCACAAGCAGCGAACAGCAACCTGACGGATAGAGGGCTGCTTCTCCAAGGTTACCAGCTTCATGAGGTATGCCTATTAGATCAACATTTAAAGAATGTCAAGTTAAAAAAACCAACCACAAAAGAACTTAATGCCTTGTAACAGTATTTGGAGATAAAACTGCATTCATAAATCTAAGTATTTAACATCCTATGCACCAGAAAGAGAATAAAAAATATACGTTGACCTCTTTCCTTGACTTTTATATAATTCCAAAGTTAAAGATCAAAAATAATAAATAACAAATTATTAGCAATACAACAACAAAAACTCCTTCGTAAAATCCCAACTAATTTATTATCAATAATCATTAAAATGAATGCTTTGAGTTTTTCTTCAGCATAAGATCGGTGACAAGCTCTAATTTTAGTATATATATTACTAGATGAAAAATATGCTGACCTGCCAACCCAACCCCACCTTATCAGACCCACCAATACATGGTCGGTACTAATCAAGAGATCTTGGCCTGTTCATGGGTTGCTTTCAGTTCAGGCTACTATTCACTTAACTCTAAAGCAAGATGGTTTAATTCAAAAATCATGTGATGTCCCTTATATCCATTCTTATGAGATAAACCATTGCCTCCCATAACATGTTTCTGATCAAAATACTCCAGAGAGATTCTTTGTCTTAAAGCAAAAGGTTATATATGTCAGGGGTCTATATATTCAAAGCACCAAAAATCACAAAAGACATGCTGCAAAAAGCTCTGGTAGCAATGCTAGATATAAATAGAGACAGGTTCAAATGATTAGTTAAGACAAAAGAGATACAAAGTCAGAGGCATAGACAGAGAGAGAACCCCTTTATGAGCATAAACTCTAAATTCATAGAGTCAGCGCCAGTAGGAAAATTTTCAGAAAGCAGTGGCAGAAATATATGACATGATCTTTGTGCCACTTCAGATGATTAGTTGGATAGAAACAGCAATGAAATCACAGGCAAAGATTTAAAAAAACCTTGTATGAGCGCAAAAGTGTAGATTCATAGAACCGCTGCTGGCGTACTGTTTTAGAAACTGTCATCTCCATCTCCTTTTCAGTTGGTAACCGGATACGATAGCTGTAAAAGATAGATACAGAAATTTTGAATCCAGTAAATCAAATGAAAACTAGTTAACAAATGATAAAATATGCAGAAAGAGAAACAATGAAATTTAGCATCAATCACCCAGGAATTATGTCTTTAAAAACAGCCAACAAAGACATCAGACCAAGTTTAACTATATTTTGGTCTTCATCATCACAAATCTGCAACAATTCTTTCAGGGCCTTGATATTTTCTTCAGGATTTTCCAGCAACTGCAACCCAATTTCTGCCAATCTAATCTTCTTTTTCCTGAACAACTCTTCAGCAGAAAGTTCTTCCTCTACCTTTGCCTGGAAATCACATCCACAGTCAAAAAGAAGTAACTTAATCCACTCCCAGAAAAGAGAAAAAAGAATAGATAATTGAAGCATGAAAAAAAGATAGCCTGTAGTCATAATTTGTGAAGTAGGAGGTTATTTTTAACAGCAGAAACACTATCATGAGTTTGGTCTCGCTATGTGTAGGATGTTCTTCTCAGGTTGATATGTGTAACCAGAGAGAATTTGAAGTGCCAAAAATGTGGAGGAGAATGTTAACCAGATTCCTAAGTTTGAGACAGTTAAAATTTGCTCAATTAGATAAAATCTGCATTGTAATAATTAACATCCAGAGACAATCAAGTTTAGGGCATAACATATTTAAGCAGCAGCAATAACAAAGCTGTAAAGTCCCACATAGACAGACATAAAAAATAAACAAGCATAGGACAGAGAGAGTAAGAGCAGCAATACTCCCATGGGTAGGTAGTTTACATTATTGATAAGGTACAACTTCCAAAGTTCCTTATCACAAACTCTAACCATATTTTTTGATACATCTCCTCTTTTGCCGAAACTTGAATGTGAATCAACAGCCTTTCCCTACAAGAGCCTCTTTCAACTTCTGAGACATGAAAATACATTATAGTTTGAACTCACACTCATCCAAGACATTGTCAGATGCCTTTGTTTTACAACTCCATTAAGGAAGCTGACAGCTTCAAGATAGCAGCAACTGGATTTTGCCATTAGGAACCTATAAAGAGATTCTTGGTTTTCTAAATCTTTTGATCAAACTTTCTCTTTTTGTTAAGATTAAAAAAAAAAGTCTGTAACTAGCTTAATGTTAATTACGTAAAGGACTAAATTTAGCAATGATTTAAGATTATGACAAAACGATAGCCTATTTTGATTATTAAAAGAACAGTAGGGTGGACTCTTGCCAACTTTGAACTTATGTTTCTTTTATTTTTTTTAGCATCAGGCCATGGCACATTCATGCCCCATGCAGCAGCAGTCATATGTTGCAAAGGGCTAACTTTGAACTTTTTTGTTTGTATCATGCACATGGCACATTCAAACCCCAGGCAGGGCGTATGTCATAGAGGGCATGAGGAATCCTGTATGAACATAAGGGGATCAAATCAACAACAGCTCAAAAGGCCTTGAGTGCCAAGATAAGGATATTGGCAGAACTCTTACCATAGATGCAGCTTTCACACTGGTCGGGCATCAATTCTTATACTATCACAAGGGTTCTCTGACCATTTGGGAGAGAAGAATAGACAAGTGAAGCAAAAGAAAAAGGGGAAAAGAAAGGCAGAAACATTTTTAACATAAAATATTCTCTAGAAGTTTTGTGCTGTAGCAACATTATATGATAATTTTTCCTACTATTTGAGTTATTCTTATGTATCGGTAACCAATCTTCAACTCAAGAAAATCTATTTATAGAATATTAAGTTGCTAACAGTCCTAGAGGACCAAACATCAGAACTGCAACTTAATACCCGATCACAACCATTTTGTAGCTTAGCTTACTATGACCCATTGTGTGTCATCGTTTATGATACAACTTAAGAATGTTATTAACTTCATGAAAAAGAATCACATCCATTTTATGCCTGTACAGAGACTAAATTGTCATATAACAAGGTTAATCAATTCAAAATAAGAAGCATATGCATTTTCTCTCCATTATTCTGATGAGCACAAAAAATGATGATATTAAAAGGTTGACATTAATGTATGGTCAAACAAATTTTGAGCAAAATACCAAGACTTCGGAGTGCAGCTTTTCTTCACCACCGTCTCCTTTCTCTTCCACCTTTGCAAGCTTCTTAGCCTCTTTTCTGCTCTTTTTTAGCTTTAGCCTTTTCTCTGGTTTAGTAAGCTTCATCATACCTGCAATTTTTTCATCATCTTCTATGCCCATTGCAGATTCCTTTCCATTGGTTCCATCTCCAGATTTTGATCTATCAGCTGCAATTTTAATAAAACTTTAGATAACAGTGATCTACTCAGATCTTTAGTAACATCAAATGCAGTTTCAAGCAAAATCACCAATAACCAGATTAGAAGAAATTTGAAATATTTGATAGATCATTAACTGCAAGCCAAACTTAATGATTAAACAATAATGCTATGTATGCCTCTCAAAACTTCTCAATGTTAGTTAAACATTCTTCATCCAACAAAATATACATGATAAAGATAAAATTCCTATATTAGCTCCCCCTGTGGAAGAGATGTGTAAATTTTAAGAAAGATTCACCTTGCAGAGTCTTAAGCAAAAAGTCTACGTCAAGGTAATAAATGCAATTTGAGACACCTACAAGCTTCCAGATCATATTTAAATTACAATAACAACTTGGACTCACATTGACTTGGACCAGCAGAAGGCCCAACAAAATGGATTGATTCAGTTATACTGGAGTGGAAGCTATCGCTTCGGTTCACGTGATTAAGCCAAACTAGATCAGGTATTAAAATTTAATTTTCCAGTCAAGAGTCAATAGCTGATTCCAAATAGACACATGCCAGATGGAACAAGTTTGGCTCGGATTGGTAGATCCTAACTAGAATTGTAATGCGTCAGCTACTATTCGAACCACAATCAGTCTCAAGCCAACCACAAGGACACTAGAAAAAGAACAACATATATTAAACTTTCCAAATCTATGATAAGCAAGATGCATAAAAAAGAATTAATTACATTAAAGCAGAGCAATTTATGCAATATGGTATGCAACTATTTTCATCCTACAAGACCTCCGCTAACATTCACAAATGAATTTAGAAGTTAATTACCCATGAAAAGAAAATTGGTACGTTTCCAGAAGAAAGTAACCACGATCAAGTATCATAACAAAAACATGGTCACGGTACACCGTGAAGTTACAACAAACAACGATCTCTGATTTGGCTTCTTATTTCCATAATTCTTTGACTTGTCCATAAGCAGTACTCATGGAATTTCAAGAATAACACACTGAGATCAAGTCCCAGAAGCGCAAACATCAATTGTGTACATGATACCCAATCAAACGGCTTCAACCAATTCAGCTACGCTACTCAGCTACTTTTCTCCAGAGGCCACAGTGAAGCCACTACAGAGATCATTTAGATAATACTTTTAGTTTCTTTTTTTTCTCCAGTTCTAAAGATACAATATTCAGGGCATTTTAAAATATAACAAAATTAAAATCATATAATGCATATAACTCTCTCCAACCATATGATAAATAGATTTACTAAAATGTGGAGCATCTTACTAAACTTGAATCTATAATACAGTGAAACTAGGCTAAGTACTGTGCTCCACAGAAAGTTGAAAACCACAGTCAATTCATCCAGGTTCGGTGGTTACCGGTTCTGTATTCCAACTTCCCATCCAGTGTCTTTACTGGAAGAGCATCAACAGGATCAACTTGAAGCTTATCTTCTTCCTCCTTCAGTCTTAAAAGAGAAGGTTTTCGGTTCCGCTTCTCATATAGAGCTTCCAGTTCATCATCCTCATGATTAGCAACTCGCTTGACATGCCTGCAACACAAATTCTGGTAACCAATGTAATTTGGACAAAACCATCACACTCCAAAGCTACTATTCTTAAACCCTAATATCCAAAAATCATTATATTGCCAACAAAAATCAAACTTGCATCAAGAGATGACAGACAACAAAGGAAAAAAAAATAGGATTAAAGAGCCAAGAAATGCCCAACCTGTCTATAGATTTCGTGTCAAGCTTGGTGAGGAATCCAACATATTCACGGTTTCGGCCAACGAATTCCAAATCCTCATCAGAAACCTCAATCTCATCATCGGCGACCTCTGGGGGGAGGTTGGGAGGGAGGATGACCTTATTTTTCTTCCCCATCAATCTCCGACCTAAAAGAAGCAAAATTGATGCAAAAAGATACGAAACCACTCAAATCTGTCGTCGCTGCAAAAGGAAGGAGAGTTTGCGGAGAAAGAAAGACTCATCAAGCCTAAGGCACGAAAACATACAGAAGACAAAGTTATACCATGAAAGTAAAATAAACATACAGAAAAAGGTTTCAAGAAACACCGGCCGACTCGCCACTCAACTTGTCGTCGCAGCAAAAGGAAGGAGAGTCTGCTGAGAAAGAAAGACTCATCAAGCCCAATGCATGAAAACGTAAATAAACCATTTTAAATCCAACAAATTAAACATGAAACACAGGCTGCAACCTAAATTTATTGGCAGATATCAAATCTCCCTACGTGAACAAGTTGACTTAAGGCAAACTTTCAATCACAATATGGCAGAGTATGATCGATCCAAAAAAAGGGGCCGGCTGTGGACTAAGAAGTGGTTCGGGGAAGGGGTCGGCTGCGCGGTTGTAACTTAAAGGGAAAGAGAAGAAAGGGGAGAACCGTTGGGCATGAAGGCGCAGAAAGGGGAGAAGCGGGGAGAAGAGCGCACGCGGCTAGCTGACGACAACGGGCTCTCGACGGAGTTAAGAGGCAGCAGACATCGGCCACGCCGCGAGGTGGCGACTACCGGACGTCGACGGCGGGTAAAAGCAGCCAAGAGCGGCGGCAGGACGTCACTAGGGTTTAGCCTTCAGAGTTGCGCGGTGGGAAAATGCGGCTCGATACGGCGGCAACAGCATATATTTATTATATTAAAAATATAAGTCATGTGTAATATTATTAAAACGATTATATTTTTTCTATTAATTTTATAGTATATAAATTAAATCTCCTTAACAAAAAGTTTAAATATATTTTTATATTAAAAAATTATTTTTTTATTTTTCAATATTATTGGTTTGATGATGATCTAATTAAAATTGTTATTATTTAAAAATTTAATAGATTTCGATTATATAATCTTTTATGAGTGAGTTTACAATGTCAATGATTAAATGATCTAATTAATTATGAACCATTGGCCATCCGATTTTCTGGACTTCGTTGTACATTCCATCATCCAAACCATCATGAATTGGTCTGACCAAGTTACTTTTTGATGAGGATAGTAATTATGATAAGACTCAGCTGACGTCAGATGACGCCTCATGCAACAGCACCTGGTCAATGCAGACCGGAACACCGACCGAGACGCATTAACATCCTGTCAAAGCTCAATTCTTCACGCCACGCCAACACAAAATCAAACGCTACCAGCCTGCTCCCTGCAAGCGGGCGGCTCAGGAAGCAGTATGCTTCCCTATAAATACCCTCTCGTTCATTAGAGAGAGGGGGGGGACAGACACACAAAAACCCTTCTCCATTTGAAACCCCCTTCCACATCAACTAACTTGATCGTCGGAGCGGTTGGGCCGAGAGCCTCAGCTCGACCTTTGTGCAGGTGCGAAGCCGAAGGTCCCCTCCGAACGATCGCCTTAGCGGGCTCGAGGAATGCCCCAGGGAGATCCCCGTCATTTGGACCCGAACCGAGCCGCGTCGGCCCCGAGGCCACGGCTCAAGTTGTTTCCCACAACAGATTGGCGCTAGAGGAAGGACCCGAAATGTCGGGTGACTGCCCGCCTGCGTCGTGCTCCTCGGCTCCATGCGTCCCGAGATACACCTGCGCGGTCAGCTCGCCCGCGTTGTGCTCCTCGGTTCCTTGGCCCCATGCGCGCGGCTAGCTCGCCTGCATCGTCCTCCTCGACTCCATGCTCACCGAGGTCATACCATGCGTCGGCTTGCCCTACTAAGTGTGCTCGTCGGCCGCATGCTACCTGGGTCATCGCTACACATCCGACCCTTCTTAGTTGCTGAACTCCACAATTCCCACACCTCCGGCAAGGCGCCCGACTGGGACAGTTTCTCAAAGTCGAAGCCATGTCTCAGACTCCCCCCCCCCCTTTTTATGGCATGACTTCCTTCGGGGGGGGAATATGATGAGGATAGTAATTATGATAAGACTCGACTAACGTCAGATGATGCCTCATGTAACAGCACCTGGTCAATGCAGACCGGAACCCGACCGAGGCGTATTAACATCCTGCCAAAGCTCAATTCTTCACGTCACTCCAACACAAAGTCAAACGCTACCGGCCTGCCCCCTGCAAGCGGGCAGCTAAGGAAGCAGTATGCTTCTCTATAAATACCCTCTCGTTCAAAGAGAGGGGGGGGGACAGACACACAAAAACCCTTCTTCATTTGAAACCCCCTCCACATCAGCTAACTTGATCGTCGGAGGGGTCGGGCCGAGAGCCTCGGCTCGACCTTTGTGTAGGTGCAAAGCCGAAGGTCCCCTCCGGACGACCGCCTCAGCGGGCTCGAGGAACGCCCCAGGGAGATCCCCGTCATTCGGACCCGAACCGAGCCGCGTCGACCCCGAGGCCACGGCTCAAAGTTGTTTCCCACAACACTTTTAATTGATAATAATTTTTTCCCAGATACATTATATATACAATCATCTAAATTTTATATAATATATATATATATATATATATATATATATATATATATATATTCTTATGATATTATTTTTAGGCTGTCAGCTAACTTATTAGTTAATATATACCTTGATAGTCTATTACAAAAATCTTAATTAATAAACTCAAATTATATTTCTCAGTGTCACAATAAATTTTGATTCATTGATGTGTTGAAGATTTGAAGCAAACTCAATTTTAGTGTTGGAAAATAACCAAGTTCGATCAAGAGTTTTGTAAAACTATATAGAATGTGTCTAAGATGTTTAGAAAATTAAGAGCAATATCAAATTAGTCTATGAAGCATTTATATTTTTTTTAACTTATTGGACTAAGTGGTCGTTAATTCATTCGTAAGTTACGAGCATCACTAAGATGAACGAATTGTGAAAATATCGTTGATATTTTGTGTCGTCCTAATTTGACAATGTGTATAAGCGTTATCCTTAATTCAATCACTTATACGTATATACATATATACATATATACATATATACATATATACATATATATATACATATATATACATATACATATATATATATATATACATATATATATATATATATGTATATATATATACATGTATATATATATATATGTATATACATATATATGTATATGTATATATATATATATACATATACATATATATGTATATACATATATATATACATGTATATATATATACATGTATATATATATATATACATACATGTATATATATATATACATACATGTATATATATATATATACATGTATATATATATATACATGTATATATATATAAATACATGTATATATATATATACATGTATATATATATATACATGTATATATATATATACATGTATATATATATATATATACATGTGTATATATATATATATACATGTGTATATATATATATATATACATGTGTATATATATATATATACATGTATATATATACATGTATATATATATACATGTATATATATATATACATGTATATATATATATATACATGTATATATATATATATGTACATATATATATATATATACATATATATATATATAAGATTTAAACCCAAATCCTTGTAACAAACAGTTAAAATCATAAACAAGATATCATTTTCTTAAATTTCCATACATAATAAAATTTTTCAAATTGAAAAATCTAGACCCTCAAATAAAAACACCTATTTTGGTTAAATAAAATGAAGTGATGGAAAGAGAAAAAGAGAGGAAAAGAGATCGATTAGTATATATTTTTAATTATGGAGCAATTCTACACCCAAAATCAATTTTAAAAATGGCTGCCTCCTCTTAAATCTAATTAAATATTTAATTTTTTTTCCTTTTTATTAGATAATACTTATAAATATTAATTCAAGTCAACATCCTCGTCATTGTTTTGCGTTATGGTGTTGAGGTCAAACTTGGGTCTCTTTTTGGGTTCGCTGTGGACCGGCACGTGCGCGGCACACCTCGGACAACGCGGAGCCACCACCGAGACGAGCACGTAGAGAAGGCATTCCGGGCACCCGGCGACCGCCATCGTCCCGGGCGGCGACGCGCCCTCTTCCCGTTCGGCCATCATCATCCGTTTGTTCGAGGAGGAGGTGGTGATCGACGAGGAGTGAGGCGCTGGGGAGCCACGGGGGCGGCGGGCAGCGGGGGACCGCTCCTCGCACCCGGCGCGCTCGAGAGCGTACTTCACCTGCTCGAGGGTGCACACGCTCTGGTTCCTCGAGGGCGGCGCGGCTGCCTCCATTTCCAGGAAGTGTGCGGCGGAGGATGGCGGAGGGAGCTTGAGGTTGAGTTCGTGGTATCGCCGGGGTGCCGGATCAGGGTTGCGTTTCAGGAGGTACGTTCTTCCCGACTGCAATTTGTCGAAATTTAGGGTTTTAGTGGATGAAAATGAAGAATAGCTTGGAAAAGATGGTTTTTTTTTCCAGAATAATATGGAAAATCAATAATTTAGTGGATGATTTGAATACTTTTCCTTAACAAAAAGATCATGGAGAGCCCTAGAAAGAAAGAACAATTATTTTATAAAGGGAAAGCCGAACAAAGAAGAAAGGAGAATCTGGTGTTGCTCAGAGAATTGAAAAGAGATATCTATGTTACAGACATCGGGGGCTTAGTCTGCAACGTTTGTAATTCAAACTGGAGGAGAAAAAACTGAAATTTCCATTTTCCTCCAAGAAACATCTAAGCAAATGACTACTAATCCACATAAAAAATCCAATCTTTTCAGGAGAGGGAAGAACCACTTTATGAATTCAAATTTAAACGAGTACTCATAGGGAATAGAAAAGAAGATGATGTATGAGCTTAAACAACATACTGATAGATCGAGCCGCCTTTCCCAACCGGCTGGAACTTTGAGCTCGAGATCCACCACAGTGGATCCAAGCACTGCTCCGTTGCCGCCGAGCAAGTCTCTAGTAACGAGCTCCCTCCTCCGGTCCCCTTCCTCGTAACCTCTCAACATTCGTGCTTCTGAGCTCACATCCACAACCATCATCCTCTCCCGGATCACCTATGAAAAATATCAGAAGAGAAAAGAAAAGAGATAGGGAATTAATGTGCCAAAGGGGTTTGAAGAGCCATACGAAACAGATCTCACCTTTATATATTTATACACCTCTTTGAAATGCTACAGTATGGGAAGTCCTAATGGCATCAATAAATGCAATGCTGAGCGAAAAAAATTAGATAAGCCATACAGATACTCTTATTCAATAGCTGACTATTACATGGTAGATTTTACCATTAGTTGATGAATCTTAGTAAGGGGGAAGAAGAGAAGTTTAATGAATCTAATGTGTTATAATGCCTTCCAAATATGTCAACCTCAGGTAACACAAGTCTTTTATGTGCAAATCTTGTACATGCAGTGGTTTCACATTTTCTAGCGGGCAACTTTGGTATGATTTCATTGATTGCACTATCTATTGAATTGCAATGAATCTGTATGCAATTGGGTGCATGAAGGATGCCATTGGAGTTCCATATTAGTGACAATATTTTATGACAGGAGTTTACAGAAAAGATTACTAGTATGTTAGTGACAATATTTTATGACTGTAATAGTGGAATGAGCATGATTACTACTATTGTCATTGAACGGTTGTCATCATCACAAAACATGACATGGATTGATGTTTGTTATCATCAGGATCAGGAGCATGTTGGTAGATAGGTCATAAAGGTGGCAAAAGTTTAGGTTTAGCGGTTGGATCTATTGGGGGGCTAGAGCATGCAGATTGGAGGTGGTGATCAACATCGGATGAGCAGGAACTTTTGAATCTTGAGGTTTTCCTTGAATAAGATGAGAGAGTTGAGAAGTAATTTGCACAAATCGGTATTATATTGTTCACTATGTGGCAGTAATTGCTTTTTAAAGAATGCATGACATGCATTTAAAAGAAAAATTCCTGCTATCACAAACAGTAGTTGTCACTAAAGATAACTGATACATACAAACAAACAAGCTAGAAAGTGTGCCAATATCTCCTGAAAAACTAATGAGTCTCCAGCAATTCGTCAGATTAGGATATGATCTATTTGGATCAGCATATAAACTAGGTCTCCAAGTAATTTAACTAATTTGACTACATGGATCTAATTGTATGAGAAGCTTGTTGCCATTATGTATGATTCTTGATCCGTTTTAATACCTATGAACTCATTGTGTAGTGTTTTGTGGATCTTAATTCGATGAAATCGAATAATCTGAATATGTAACTTTTCCAATAATGTGAATATGCAACTTCTTAAATTGCAATAACTGCGCAGATGGTTAAAAAAGAAATATGAAACTTTTTGAATGTCTGCATCTATTTTAAATATGGTTGTTTCATGATGTTCAAACTTTTGCTATTAAGGAAAGCAAATGTTGCATTCACCATAATGCAAAGGTTTCTGACAAATTATTGCTCATCAGTCAGCTGTCTTTGTGAGTGCAGTCATCTTCATTCTTCTGTAATGATTTAGCTGTTTAAATGTTCCATGTTCAGGTTCGTTCAATCACACTATCACTGATGGTGTGGAGATCCAAGAAATGGCACAAAGATATGACTAGGTTAATCTGTGTATGTGAATTTAAGTATATTTTTTTTTGACATATCTGTATGAATTTGATATGACATCCTTGGCCTTTATGATAGCACAATGATTGGGAAAAAAAATCATAATAGAAAAATGATTTACATAAAAACTTTGGTCTTACGATCATCTTTGTTGTATGTCGATTGCATGCCGTTCCAACTTTGGTTATTTGTTCTGAAATAGTGTTGCACAGCATAATGTTATACTAAAAACTCTTTATTATTATGATCTACTGGTCCCAAGTATTTGGGTCTTATGATCATCGTTGGCCGTCTCTTTCGAAAATTCTTTGTCAGTTAAAAACATTACCACCGAACATAGCATCTCAACTTGTTGAATTTGTTGCTAAAGAAATGTTACCTAGCACAATTAATTACCAAAAAAATTTCATGATTATTTTAATCATTACTCTCAATTTTTTGAATTCTACGATCGATCATCCGTTGGCAGAAATGCTTTATCATTCAAACAGTTCCATTGCACACAGCATGCCAACTTGTGAAACTTATCTCTTAGTACTATGGCATGGCATCCTGAATTATATTTTCTTCATGTATGCAACATTAACGACGACATAGTTTTTCAGCAGATCTAATTGGTTATAATAAATCTTCTTACAAAAATGACATATATGATGATATTGTGATCGATAAAAAGTCAAGTACTTGTCATTCTCCATGAATATATAGGCAATTAAATTGGATTACTACTCTATAAATCGACCACCATACATAAGCACTCTTTTGGAGATGTTTCTCAATGAGGTGGGTAGGTTAGGTGGTTGGCTCCTCACCTGTGTAGAATGGATTGATTTAGACAATGTAATTTAATGTTGGGAGAATAATTTATTTATCGGACTTTATTAAAATTTTTATGATTTATGGATTTATATTCTTTTGATAATATTGACTCATTAGTGGATGGTTGGTTATGACCCAAACTACTATACTAACTTCAATCCTTTGTCTTTATCATTTTTTTTTTTTTGGGTGGATGACTAAATATTGCTTTTGGTTGATTTTATTTCTTCCTTCGGATATATGGTTTTGTATTAACAATATTAATATATGTCTTGGTATAACCTTTATGATCTGGGTGAACCGGATATGAATACTGAAAATAACATTTATACTTGTATGTTAGTATACTACCGGATATGAACCGGATATGAGCTGGAATAGTCCAGGCGGTGGCACCTCCGAGAACCCGAGAGGTCTGGTGGTGGCACTGCTAGTATACTACCGGGCTAGGCGGTGGCACTACCTAGAACTCGAGAGGATAGGCGATGGCATCGCCAGTACACTGTCAGTGTCAGACACTAACAAGCGATGGCACCGCCGAGAAACTCAAAAGTTTGATGACTTCTTTGTGTCCTTTTTATTAACATTTTGATAAGCTACTATAATTTAATGCTACTATAATTTAATACTATAATTTTGATAAGATTGATTTAGACAATGTAATTTAATGCTAAGAGAATAATTTCTTTGTGTCCTTTTTATTAACATTTTGATGACTTATAGATTTATATTCTTTTGATAACATTGACTCGTTTAGTGGATGGTTGGTTATGACCTAAGCTACTATAATGATTTCAGTCCTTTTAATTTTATCATTTTCTCCGGGGTGGATAACTAAATATTGCTTTTGAGTGATTAATTATTTCCCTTGTGATATATGGTTTTGTATCAACAATATAAATATATGTCTTGATATGACAGTAACATTATTCCTTTATAATCTGGGTGAATCGGATGTGAATAATAAAAATAACCTTTGTCCTTGTATGCTTGTGGATTGAGTTTCTTTTTGTATTTCATATTGGGCCTATTATGATTGTATATAATTTTCAAATATTTTAGATATGATAAACAAATACTAAGTTAGAAACAGGTCTGGTCTCCTGTATCTTTTTAATATGTGATTTAAAGGAGAGAATGTATGAAAAAGAATTTCTGATGGCTACGCTTATATTTTATATCCTATGCAATAATTTAGTTTGTTAGCTTCCAGAGACTCGACAAAGAAGAAAACCTAACACATTCAAGAGCTGCATCAACTGGTTAATTGGTGCACAAGCTAATCAATCAATGTCATGGCTCCATAAGGTATGAGTATCTTTTCCGTGTGTTCTCATAATTAGCATGTTGCATACACTCCATATTTGTTCATCTTCAAGAAGTAATATTGTTCATGGTTGAGCAATTAAGACTTTGGTGTGCATTGAATTCTACGCCACTCTATTATTGGATTTCCATTTTCCAAGCAGCTTACATGTACTTGTTTCATGTGAGAGATATGCTTTCACACTCCTTGGTCCAATACAATAAAAATAACATAAATTTGGGATATTTATTGGGATGGTGGAATACAATTTGGTTGTGTCACTAAGAATTTGACCAAGTAATGTAAGATTAATCTTGCTTTTGAGCTAACACTAGTTGTTGTTGGATGGTTGAGCTAATAGAAAAGCTTTTAGAAGTAAAGTAGGTTGGGAAAAGTCTGATGGAAGAATCTGTACATCGGTAAAATTACTCCTTTATTATTTAAAAAGGCAATAATTTGAGTTTCGATATAATCTTTATATATATAAAGATAAAATTGCATCCATTAATGAAAAATGTTTACATTGATAGACGTGTAGTGCATTGGATCTGCCAAAAGTACTTATCTGATAAATGTAAATTGTTTTTCAGTGAAAAGTGTTTATAAATATATAATACATGTACAAGCAATTGCATACATATATCCTAAGACTATGTTTAATTATATATATATATATATATATATATATATATATATATATATATATATATATATATATATATATATATATATATCCTTGCAAAACTTACGTGTATTCAACTAATATTTTTTATGCTTATCATTTAAATTTATAAAATAAGGAGTTTCATAATCATCGAAAATGGCAAAAGATTATCTTAATATTTTTAATTTTTTTATAATTCTTATTACTATTAAGCTAATCTGATATATTGAATAGACGATAAGGTGTGTATAAAAACGTTAAATACTAAATTTTAAGGAATAAATATTTTTTTGAGCTTATATATAGGATAAATTTTAAAAAATTCTAAAATTTGAGAATTTTTTTGTTGTTTAAAAAATTTTTGTAGGGTGCTTCTTAAAAAAAAAAAATTATCATTTTGCTTATGTTTGTCATCGTCCTCTACTTAGCTCTGTTAGGATCGAGTTGACACTAAGAGGAAGAGTGGAGTGAATTAGTGTAGTAGATAAAAACGTCGGTTTTGAAAAATTTTCATTTCGATTAAAATCGATCTCGAAAGATGTTAACCTGAAAACATACGTGAACAGTAAAATATCTGGAGTACATGTAGCCTATAAGAGTAGGAATGCATATCTCTCACATGAAACTAAGTACATGTAGCCTACATTTAAATCCAATAATAGAGTGGTGTAGAATTCAACGCACACCTAACTCTTAACTCAACGATGTAACATTATTGCTTATTGAAGATGAACAAATCTAGAGTAGATGCAACATGCTAATTATGAGAACACTTGGAACAGATACTCATACCTTATGGAGCCATTGAAGAGCCATGACATTGATTGATTAGCTTGTGCACCAGTTGCCTAGTAGATGCAGCTCTTGAATGTACTAGGTTTTCATCTTTGTTAAGTGACTGGAAGCTGACAAACTAAAATATTACACAAGATATAAAATATAAGCATAGCCAATCAGAGATTTTTTTCATACATTCTCTCCCTTAAATCACATATTAAAAAAATACAGGAGATCAGACCATTTTTCTAACCTGATATTTGTTTATCATGTATTAAATATCTTAAGATTATATACAATAATAATAGGCACAATATGAATTGCATAAGGAGACTCAATGCACAAACATACAAGTATAAATGTTATTTTCAGTATTCATATCGGTTCACCCAGATCATAAAGGTTATACCAAGACATATATTAATATTGTTAATACAAAACCATATATCCGAAGGAAGAAATAAAATCAACCAAAAGCAATATTTAGTCATCCACCCAAAAAAAAAAAAATGATAAAGACAAAGGATTGAAGTTAGTATAGTAGTTTGGGTCATAACCAACCATCCACTAATGAGTCAATATTATCAAAAGAATATAAATCCATAAATCATAAAAATTTTAATAAAGTCCGATAAATAAATTATTCTCCCGACATTAAATTACATTGTCTAAATCAATCCATTCTACACAGGTGAGGAGCCAACCACCTAACCTACCCACCTCATTGAGAAACATCTCCAAAAGAGTGCTTATGTATGGTGGTCGATTTATAGAGTAGTAATCCAATTTAATTGCCTATATATTCATGGAGAATGACAAGTACTTGACTTTTTATCGATCACAATATCATCATATATGTCATTTTTGTAAGAAGATTTATTATAACCAATTAGATCTGCTGAAAAACTATGTCGTCGTTAATGTTGCATACATGAAGAAAATATAATTCAGGATGCCATGCCATGGTACTAAGAGATAAGTTTCACAAGTTGGCATGCTGTGTGCAATGGAACTGTTTGAATGATAAAGCATTTCTGCCAACGGATGATCGATCGTAGAATTCAAAAAATTGAGAGTAATGATTAAAATAATCATGAAATTTTTTTGGTAATTAATTGTGCTAGGTAACATTTCTTTAGCAACAAATTCAACAAGTTGAGATGCTATGTTCGGTGGTAATGTTTTTAACTGACAAAGAATTTTCGAAAGAGACGGCCAACGATGATCATAAGACCCAAATACTTGGGACCAGTAGATCATAATAATAAAGAGTTTTTAGTATAACATTATGCTGTGCAACACTATTTCAGAACAAATAACCAAAGTTGGAACGGCATGCAATCGACATACAACAAAGATGATCGTAAGACCAAAGTTTTTATGTAAATCATTTTTCTATTATGATTTTTTTTCCCAATCATTGTGCTATCATAAAGGCCAAGGATGTCATATCAAATTCATACAGATATGTCAAAAAAAAATATACTTAAATTCACATACACAGATTAACCTAGTCATATCTTTGTGCCATTTCTTGGATCTCCACACCATCAGTGATAGTGTGATTGAACGAACCTGAACATGGAACATTTAAACAGCTAAATCATTACAGAAGAATGAAGATGACTGCACTCACAAAGACAGCTGACTGATGAGCAATAATTTGTCAGAAACCTTTGCATTATGGTGAATGCAACATTTGCTTTCCTTAATAGCAAAAGTTTGAACATCATGAAACAACCATATTTAAAATAGATGCAGACATTCAAAAAGTTTCATATTTCTTTTTTAACCATCTGCGCAGTTATTGCAATTTAAGAAGTTGCATATTCACATTATTGGAAAAGTTACATATTCAGATTATTCGATTTCATCGAATTAAGATCCACAAAACACTACACAATGAGTTCATAGGTATTAAAACGGATCAAGAATCATACATAATGGCAACAAGCTTCTCATACAATTAGATCCATGTAGTCAAATTAGTTAAATTACTTGGAGACCTAGTTTATATGCTGATCCAAATAGATCATATCCTAATCTGACGAATTGCTGGAGACTCATTAGTTTTTCAGGAGATATTGGCACACTTTCTAGCTTGTTTGTTTGTATGTATCAGTTATCTTTAGTGACAACTACTGTTTGTGATAGCAGGAATTTTTCTTTTAAATGCATGTCATGCATTCTTTAAAAAGCAATTACTGCCACATAGTGAACAATATAATACCGATTTGTGCAAATTACTTCTCAACTCTCTCATCTTATTCAAGGAAAACCTCAAGATTCAAAAGTTCCTGCTCATCCGATGTTGATCACCACCTCCAATCTGCATGCTCTAGCCCCCCAATAGATCCAACCGCTAAACCTAAACTTTTGCCACCTTTATGACCTATCTACCAACATGCTCCTGATCCTGATGATAACAAACATCAATCCATGTCATGTTTTGTGATGATGACAACCGTTCAATGACAATAGTAGTAATCATGCTCATTCCACTATTACAGTCATAAAATATTGTCACTAACATACTAGTAATCTTTTCTGTAAACTCCTGTCATAAAATATTGTCACTAATATGGAACTCCAATGGCATCCTTCATGCACCCAATTGCATACAGATTCATTGCAATTCAATAGATAGTGCAATCAATGAAATCATACCAAAGTTGCCCGCTAGAAAATGTGAAACCACTGCATGTACAAGATTTGCACATAAAAGACTTGTGTTACCTGAGGTTGACATATTTGGAAGGCATTATAACACATTAGATTCATTAAACTTCTCTTCTTCCCCCTTACTAAGATTCATCAACTAATGGTAAAATCTACCATGTAATAGTCAGCTATTGAATAAGAGTATCTGTATGGCTTATCTAATTTTTTTCGCTCAGCATTGCATTTATTGATGCCATTAGGACTTCCCATACTGTAGCATTTCAAAGAGGTGTATAAATATATAAAGGTGAGATCTGTTTCGTATGGCTCTTCAAACCCCTTTGGCACATTAATTCCCTATCTCTTTTCTTTTCTCTTCTGATATTTTTCATAGGTGATCCGGGAGAGGATGATGGTTGTGGATGTGAGCTCAGAAGCACGAATGTTGAGAGGTTACGAGGAAGGGGACCGGAGGAGGGAGCTCGTTACTAGAGACTTGCTCGGCGGCAACGGAGCAGTGCTTGGATCCACTGTGGTGGATCTCGAGCTCAAAGTTCCAGCCGGTTGGGAAAGGCGGCTCGATCTATCAGTATGTTGTTTAAGCTCATACATCATCTTCTTTTCTATTCCCTATGAGTACTCGTTTAAATTTGAATTCATAAAGTGGTTCTTCCCTCTCCTGAAAAGATTGGATTTTTTATGTGGATTAGTAGTCATTTGCTTAGATGTTTCTTGGAGGAAAATGGAAATTTCAGTTTTTTCTCCTCCAGTTTGAATTACAAACGTTGCAGACTAAGCCCCCGATGTCTGTAACATAGATATCTCTTTTCAATTCTCTGAGCAACACCAGATTCTCCTTTCTTCTTTGTTCGGCTTTCCCTTTATAGAATAATTGTTCTTTCTTTCTAGGGCTCTCCATGATCTTTTTGTTAAGGAAAAGTATTCAAATCATCCACTAAATTATTGATTTTCCATATTATTCTGGAAAAAAAAACCATCTTTTCCAAGCCATTCTTCATTTTCATCCACTAAAACCCTAAATTTCGACAAATTGCAGTCGGGAAGAACGTACCTCCTGAAGCGCAACCCTGATCCGGCACCCCGGCGATACCACGAACTCAACCTCAAGCTCCCTCCGCCATCCTCCGCCGCACACTTCCTGGAAATGGAGGCAGCCGCGCCGCCCTCGAGGAACCAGAGCGTGTGCACCCTCGAGCAGGTGAAGTACGCTCTCGAGCGCGCCGGGTGCGAGGAGCGGTCCCCCGCTGCCCGCCGCCCCCGTGGCTCCCCAGCGCCTCACTCCTCGTCGATCACCACCTCCTCCTCGAACAAACGGATGATGATGGCCGAACGGGAAGAGGGCGCGTCGCCGCCCGGGACGATGGCGGTCGCCGGGTGCCCGGAATGCCTTCTCTACGTGCTCGTCTCGGTGGTGGCTCCGCGTTGTCCGAGGTGTGCCGCGCACGTGCCGGTTCACAGCGAACCCAAAAAGAGACCCAAGTTTGACCTCAACACCATAACGCTACACAATGACGAGGATGTTGACTTGAATTAATATTTATAAGTATTATCTAATAAAAAGGAAAAAAAAATAAATATTTAATTAGATTTAAGAGGAGGCAGCCATTTTTAAAATTGATTTTGGGTGTAGAATTGCTCCATAATTAAAAATATATACTAATCGATCTCTTTTCCTCTCTTTTTCTCTTTCCATCACTTCATTTTATTTAAGCAAAATAGGTGTTTTTATTTGAGGGTCTAGATTTTTCAATTTGAAAAATTTTATTATGTATGGAAATTTAAGAAAATGATATCTTGTTTATGATTTTAACAGTTAGTAATCTTGTTTATGATTTTAAATCTTATTGGAGTTGCATGTTAGTGACAATATTTGATGACAGGAGTTTACAGAAAAAATTACTAGTATGTTAGTGACAATATTTGATGACTGTAATAGTGGAATGAGCATGATTACTACTGTCATTGAACTGTTGTCATCATCACAAAACATGACATGGATTGATGTTTGTTATCATCAGGAGAATGCTGGTAGATAGGTCATAAAGGTGGCAAAAGTTTAGGTTTAGCGGTTGAATCTATTGGGTGCTAGAGCATGTAGATTGGAGGTGGTGATCAACATCGGATGAGCAGGAACTTATGAATATTAAGATTTTCCTTGAATAAGATGAGAGAGTTGAGAAGTGATTTGCACACATTTGTTTCAATGTAAACGAGAAGAATGCAGACAACTTCTATAAATGCAAATCGGTATATATTGTTCACTGTGTGACAACTTCTATAAATACAAATCGGTAAAAAGAATGCATGACATACATTTAAAAGTGTTAGGATCGGTTGAATTAGTGCTGCGGATTAAACCTCTTAAGTTTGAAATCGATTTCGTAAATGTATAGAGATTTCGATTCGACGTAGGATGACTTAGCTAAAATAGCTGAGTAAAGATAGTCAAAAGTAGGGAGATGAAAACCGAACGATTTACAACTAAGTAGAGAAATGATTCAGAAAATTAAACACTCACACATTCAAGAAACACCACGATGTATAGTAGTTCGGTCAAATGACCTACATCCACTTTCGAAGTCTTCTTCGATGAGACTCCCAACTTCCACTAGCAAATCACTTTGAAGGGGAAGGACTAAATACCATTCTTCCAACCTTGTTACAAGTGATTCACACTATTACAGATTTTTCTAAAGAGAAAGAGGGAGGTGAACACTTAAGCTATTGAAAACAAGACTTTGCTAGACTTTTTCTCACTTTCTAACTACTCAAAAAGGTATAATCTCTGCTGAGAATTGAGGAGTGTTTATAGGCCCCAAGAGGATTCAAATTTGGGCTCCAAATTTGAATTACTTTTGAGTTTCCCGACGTTGGCGGTGCCACCGCTTGTCAATGTTTGACACTGATAGTGTACTGGTGATGCCATCTCCGGTCCTCTCGGGTTCTAGGCGGTGCCACCGCCTGGACTATTCTAGCTCACTGGTTTGGCTCCAAACTTAGCCCAAATCAGTCCAAACTCGAGCCCAATTGGCCCCTAACCGGGTTATAGGATTAACCCTTAATCTTTACCCAAATTATATGAAATCTATGAAATTTAGACATAACCCTAAGCAAATTTTTAACTAGCAACGTCGAGTTTCCTTCCGGCGAGTTTTCCGACAAACTTCCGGCAGACTTCCGATACACCCTCGGATTTCTTCCGGCGAACTCCCAGTAGGCTCCCGGTCTTGTTGCAAGTTCAACGAGTCTTTGAAAAATATCCGAACCTTCTCGGTGATCTCCGCGAACCTCCGACGATCTTTCCGGCGGACTTCCGAAAACTTCGGTAAGTCCCCGATTCTTTCTCGGTTGGTTCCGGCAGTACTTCCGACGATTCTTCGGACTTTCGACGGACTCTCGAACACCCATCGAACTTGACTCCAGTAAACTTGTTTTATGTCTTCAAGCTATCGTAGTTAATCCTACACATGTAAAACACACTTCGATCTAGACAATTAATCCTAAGCATCTAATCAAGTTGTCCGGCATATCATTGGTCCCTCGACGCTTCGTCCGATTCTTCAGCGCATTGTCCTCTCTTGCGGCCTATTGCCCAATCGGCCAATTGACTCTGCAAATCTGATATCCTTAGCACAATCTCCGCTCTTCTTGGTCCGATGCCCGAATCCACGGCCCGAAGCCTTCTGTCGATGCGTCGACCGATCCACCGGCCCGACGTCCAATCTTCTGACATGTTCCTCCGGCATAATATGATTTTCCTGCTATAATTATCTCATCTTGATCGAAGCATCCTACGTCACTCAAAACGTAGATTAAAACATAAACACAAATCGATTGGTTTCATCATCAAAATACGAGATTTAATAATCTTCCTCTTTTTGATGATGACAACCAATCGATGACGGAGTTAACCTTAACTCTCAAAGTTTAAACATACTCTCCCTATCAATATGCCATAATGATAGAAACTTTTGGATTCAAAAATTCAAGCAACATGTCATGATCAATCATGTATGTCATCAACATACTTCTCCCCCTTTGTCATCAACAAAAAGGAGAAGTTCCAACTTTCATGTGTTTAAGTATACGTTCAACATATTGCATGAAAAATATAATATCAAGTTTTATCATTATGCAATTTGTAAGCTTGAAAATTTAGCAAGTGTTACATCATGCTTAGAACATTCAAGCTATCAAGTTGTAGATACGAAAGTTTTACAACATACAAGCTAGCAAATTTAAAGATGTGAAAGTTGGCATATTTGCTTTTCTTTGCGATGTGCAAGATAGCATTTTTTTGTAATGTTCAAGATAGCAAATTCTATATCATACTAGCTAGCAAATTAGAGACGTTTAAGAAAGCAACTCTTGCCTCTTGAAATATGCAAGTTGCAACCTAGCAAATTTTTGTTTACTTTGCAATGTTTGAGCTAGCAATTTTGTTTCCATTGCAAAGTGCAAGTTAGCATGTTTTGTGTCTTGAGATAGGCAAGACTGCGCTTTTGGTATGCAAATTTATAGTATACAAGTTATCAACTTTTACATAAAAAGTTAGCAAAAAGATGTGCAAGATAGACTATTTTGCCTCTTTTCGAAATGTGTAATTTGGCACATATTGCTTCTTTTGAGATTTGCAAGATAACACTTTTGCTTCTTGAAGTATGCAAGCTAGCTAGCAAGCTAGCAAAATTTGCTCCCCCTATGTCATTGTCAAATAGAAGAGAATAACAATACAATCATGTAATTCATTTCCCTTTACTATAATCTTCAAATCATGACAAGGGTAAATAACAAAGATGAAAAATGAATGTCAAAAGACATATATCATTTTTGACAAATTTCTTCTTTTGTAAATAGAAAGCATGATAGGAAACAATCTTGATTCAAAAAGAAAACTCAAGTTATAAATTATCAAGATGTCAAGTAGCATATCATGGTTTACAAGAATAAGTTTCTTGTTAGTTAATAGCAAAAAGAATCGTAGGAGAACAAAATCTTAATAAAATCTTATGATTCACTTAGAAAATCTCCTCTTTTATAAAACGAGAGAATCATGATGAAGAATCTTAATTTACATAAAGTTTCAAAACATAATTATCAAGATCATGAATACTAAAAGACCATGAAACATTTCGACAAATCTTCTTTTAAATGGAAACCAATCTTGATTCATTCAATAGAAAATTCAAATTATAATTACGAGAAATAAATATCATGATTTCAATAAAACCCATTAAATTCAAATCATTTTCATAATCCATGAGATTCATAAAAATAATACAAATGGATTCATCAAAATCAATAAGATAGAGAAAAATAATTTTCAAGAAAAATGTTCTTCTCTTTTAGTTGTTTCAATTCATATGATTTATTTCATTCAAGCATGCCTTTTTTTATTTATGTCAAATAAAAACATGCATCATGTTTAAAACCGAAAGTGCGAGATTTATTACGACAAAGATCAATAAGGTACTTTCATTATGGTAAAAATTGATAATCCGTAAATCACAAGATTCATCATGCATAATTTCGAAAATCTCATGCATAGAACAAAATTATCAATCATGATATCAAAACATTTATCATTTAAAGCATTCATGATACACATCATATACAATACATCACATACATTATCATAATAAAAAGCATAAGTATTGCTTGCATAATACCAAATCATCATATATATTTTCAAAACATATAAACTCATCATTATATGCATAATTCTAAATCATCATTCATTTTATTTCAATCATTGTTTTAATCATCACTATAACTCATCATGCACAAAATGTAAAATCATCTATACAAACATTTATTTTCAAAATATTTATCACTATTTTCATATATGATAATAAAGTATTCATGATACTGAATATTAAATCAATATTTTTAAGTATTTATCACTTCATGATTGTTGGTATCAAACATTTATCATTTAAAGCATTCATTATACACATCATATGCAATACATCACATACATCATAATAATAAAAAGCATATGCATCATTCCAAATCATAAATATTTCAAATAATCATGGTATTAATCTGTCAAATTGCATCCTGCCATGCATGATCATAACTTTTTCTCATTTTATCATTGTAAACAAGAAAGAATAAGGGAAGAATAAAATAGTATAAAATATTTTAATTATTTAAAGGCTTACAAGCCATAAATCCAATGGCATAATGTCATGAAAGATAAGACATCATGAATTACAAAATACATGATTCATTTTCTCAAATCTCTTCTTTTTATAAATAACAAAAATTATAGGTGTACAAAGAAGAGCTCGTGATTAAAAAAAATCTCAAGTAGTAAATCCAAGAAATCAAGATCATGATTTGAATACAAACTCATTCAAATTCAAATTGTCAAATTCATCAAAATCTCAACATTACTTTCAAGAGATTCAAAATGGTATACATAGATTTATCATAATAATCATCAATATCAATAAGATAGAGAAAATTAATTTTCAAGAAGAAAAAAATATTTTCCTCTTTTTAGTGATACATTTTAAGTGATTGATTTCATATAAGCATGCTCAAGTTTTTCGTATGAAAACCATACATCATGATTTAAAATCGAAAAAAAATATCATCATATCATCAAGATCAAATAATCATAAAAATCATCATATATAACTTTGAAATCTTATGCATAAAAATCGTCACTCATGGAATCAAAACATTTAATATTTTCATTACATCATTGTGTATTACTTCAAATCAAATATGATTTCATTTAATCAAAATCGAGAAATAATATGGAAATCAACATTATACACGCTTTTACTTCTTAACCACATATGATTATATTTTCAATCAAAATCATTTTTTTTGTTTATCATAAAATATGTATTTTTTATTATCATTTTCGAAATTACTAGCATGATCATAATTTTTGTATTTTTATTTTTAAATATGTAATTTTTAAGAAAATTAATTCTAAACTAAAATAAAAAAATATGTCATGAAAAGCATTATGTAATTTCGAAGTAAATTAAGGGCATTTTTATTACCTCATCGTCGAAAGTCGTTAAGGCGTAGTTTGCCATCTCGCCTTTGTTGATTTTCGCCTCATATTCGGAGGAGCTCGAGTCTTCCCAATTTGTGTTCTTCTTCTTGCATTCAAAGCAAGTAGTTCCGTTCTTTTTGTTCTTTAATTTTTGTTTCATTAACTTTTTAAATTTCTTTACAAGTTCAAGTTCACCATCACTTGAGCTTATGCTCGAGTGGTCTTCATGTGTTCTATGTTCCAAATCCTCCATATTCTTTGGAAGGTGGTTCTCAAGTTCTTCATGAGCATGACACGTCATTTCGTAGGTCATTAGAGACTCAATAAATTCTTTGAGAGGAAATGTTTTAAGGTCCTTGGCCTCTTGAATGATCGTGACTTTTGGATCCCAACTCTTTGGAAGGGATCTTAAAATTTTAGTTACTAGTTTAAAGTTAGAAAAACCTTTACCAAGAACTTTGAGTCCATTAATGACATCCATGAAACGGGTGTACATGTCTCCGATGGACTCACTTGGTTTCATCTGGAAAAGTTCGTAAGAATGCACAAGAATGTTGATTTGGACTCTTTCACTCGGCTAGTGCCTTCATGAGTAACCTTAAGAGTTCTCCAAATATCAAAAACCGAATCACAAATCGAAATGTAATTAAATTCATTTTTGTCAAGTGCACAAAACAAGACATTTATAACCTTTGCATTTAAAGCAAAAACCTTCTTCTTCGATTCATCCCATTTGCTCATCAGAAGAGAAGATTTTTGAAATCCATTTTCAATAATATTCCAAAGCTTAAAATCCATGAAAATAAGGAAGATCCTCATACAAGTCTTCCAATATGTGTAATCTGACCCATTAGACATAGGCGAATGTGTAATAGAGTGACCCTCTCGCATGCTGGAGTAAGCCATCTCTCTTGGATATTAAACCAAATATGAGAGTGAGTCTTGCTCTGATACCAATTGTTAGGATCGCAGCGGCATTAAGAGGGGGGGAGGGGGGGGGGAGGGAATTAGTGCAGGGGATGAAAACTTGTAAGTTTGAAATCGATTTCGTAAACGTATAGAGATTTCGATTCGACAAAGGATAACTTAGCTAAAATAGCTCGAGTAAAGGTAGTCAAGAGTAGGGAGATGAAAACCAAACGATTTGCAGCTAAGTAGAGAAATGGTTTAGAAAATTAAACACTCACACATTCAAGGAATACCACGATGTATAGTGGTTCGATCAAATGACCTACATCCATTTTCGAAGCCTTCTTTGATGAGGCTCCCAACTTCCACTAGCAAATCACTTTGAAGGGGAAGGACCAAATACCCCTCTTATAACCTTCTTACAAGTGATTCACACTCTTACAGATTTTTCCAAAGAGAAAGAGGGAGGCGAACACTTAAGCTATTGAAAACAAGACTTTGCTAGACTTTTTCTCACTTTCTAACTTCTCAAAAAGGTGTAATCCCTACTGAGAATTGAGAGATATTTATAGGCCCCAAGAGGATTTAAATTTGGACTCTAAATTTGAATTACTTTTGGGTTTCCCGGTGCTGGCGGTGCCACCGCCTATCAGTGTCAAACACTAACAGTGTACTGGCGATGCCACCGCCGGTCCTCTCGGGTTCTGGGCGGTGCCACTACCTAGTCCGGCAGTGTACTGGGAGTGCCACCGCCGGACCTCTCGGGTTCTCGGTGGTGCCACCGCCTGGACTATTCCAGCTCACTGGTTGGGCTCCAAACTTGGCCCAAATCAGTCCAAACTCGAGCCCAATTGGCTCCTAACCGGGTTATAGGATTAACCCTTAATCCTTACCCAAATTATATGAAAACTACGAAATTTAGACATAGCCCTAAGCAAATTTTTAACCGGCAACGTCGAGTTTCCTTCCAGCGAGCATTCCAGCGAACTTCCGACGGACTTTCGATACACCCTCGGATTTCTTTCAGCGAACTCCCAGCAGGCTCCCGGTCTTGTGGCGAGTTCAACGAGTCTTTGGCAAGTATCCGAACCTTCTCGGTGATCTCCGCGAACCTCCGACGATCTTTCCAGCGGACTTCCAAAAACTTTGGCAAGTCCCCGATTCTTTCTCGGTTGGTTCCGGCAGCACTTCTGACGATTCTTCGGACTTTCGGCAGACTCTCGAACACCCATCAAACTCAACTCCGGTAAACTTGCTTTATGTCTTCAAGTTATCGTAGTTAATCATGCACATGTAAAACACACTTCGATCTAGACAATTAATCCTAAGCATCTAATCAAGTTGTCCGGCATGTCATTGGTCCTTCGACGCTTCGTCTGATTCTTCGACGCATCGTCCTCTCTTGCGGCCTATTGTCCAATCGGTCAGTTGACTCTGCAACTCCGATATCCTTGGCACAATCTCTGCTCTTCTTGGCCCGATGTCTGAATTCACGGCCCGAAGCCTTCTGTCGATACGTCGACCGATCAATCGGCCCGACGTCCAATCTTCTGACATGTTCCTCCGGCACAACATGATTTTTCTGCTATAATTGTCTCATCCTGATCGAAGCATCCTGTGTCACTCAAAATATAGATTAAAATATAAACACATATCAATTGGTTTCATCATCAAAACATGATTCAACGATACTAAATAAGTTGGATCCCAGTGGGGAAAGAAAAACTCCTGCTGTCACAAAGAGTAGTTGTCAGATTAGTAGATGATCTATTTGCGTCAGCATATAAAGTTATAAACTAGATCTCAAAGTTATTTAAGTTGCAAGTTTAAAAATAATTTAACTACGTGGATCTAATTGTATGAGAAGCTTGTTACTGTTATGTATGATTCTTGATCCGTTTTAATATCTATGAACTCATTGTGTAGTGTTTTGTGGATCTTAATTTGATGAAATCAAATAATCTGAATATGTAACTTTTACAACAATGTGAATGTGCAACTTTGTAAATTGCAATATCTGCAAAGATGGTTAAAAAGGAAATATGCAACTTTTTCAATGTATGCATCTATTTTAGATATGGTTGTTTCATGTTGTTCAAACTTTTGCTATAAAGCAAAGCAAATGTTGCATTCACCCTAATGCAAAGGTTTCCGACAATGTTATTTCTCAAATTATTGCTCATCGGTCAGCTGTCTTTGTGAATGTAGTCGTCTTCGTTCTTCTGTAATGATTTAGCTGTTTAAGTGTTCCTTGTTCCGGTTGGTTCACATGCTTTGGAAGTCTAATAAATTGCACCAAGATATATATGTGGATTTAAATATGTTGCTTTGACATATTTGTATGAATCTGATATGGCATTCTTGGCCTTTATGAATACACAATGATTGGGGAAAAAATTCATTATAGAAAAATGATTTACATAAAAACTTTCATGATTCTTCTGATCGATGGCCCAAGTCTTTGGTCTTACGATCATCTTTCTTATATATCTGACCGAAAAATAACAAATAGATTGCATTGTTCAAATACTTTATTGTTCAAATAGTTCCATTGCATACAGCATTCCAATTTGTGAAATTTATCTCTTAATACTATTGTATGGTGTCCTGGATTATTTTTCTTCATGTATGTAATGTTAATCATTACCTAGTTATTGAGCATAGCTAATTGGTTCCGGTAAATCTTATATATGATGAGATCATGATAGATAGAAGTCAAAGTACTTGTCATTCCTCATGAATACAAAGACAATTGTATTACAACTCTATAAATGGACCACTATAGGCAAACACTGTTTGGTGATAGTTTCTCAACGAGATGAGGGTGGTGGTTCACTCTAAAAATGGATTGATTTAGATAATATAATTTAATGTGTAAATTGGATTGATTTAGATAATGTAATTTAATGCTAGAAGAATAATTTCTTTGTCATAAAAAGGACTTTTTATTAATATTTTGATGACTTATAGATTTATATTCTTTTGATAATATTGACTCATTTTGTGGATGGTTGGTTATGACCTAAACTACTATAATGATTCCAGTCCTTTTAACTTTATCATTTTCTCTGGGTGGATGACTAAATATTACTTTTTGGTGATTAATTATTTCCCTTGTGATATATGGTTTTGTATCAACAATATAAATATATGTCTTGATATGATAGTAACATTATTCCTTTATGATCTGGGTGAATCGGATGTGAATAATGAAAATAACTTTGTACTTGTATGCTTGTGGATTGAGTTTTTTTTTGTATTTCATATTGTGCCTATTATTATTATATATAATTTTCAGATATTTTAGATATGATAAACAAATATCAAGTTAGAAACAGGGTCTCCGGTATCTTTTTAATATGTAATTTAAGGGAGAGAATGTATGAAAAAGAATTTCTGATTGGCTATGCTTATATTTTATATCCTGTACAATAGTTTAGTTTGTCAACTTCCAGTCACTCGACAAAGAAGAAAACCTAGCACATTCAAGAGCTGCATCAACTGGCTAATTGGTGCACAAGCTAATCAATCAATGTCATGGCTCAATAAGGTATGAGTATCTTTTCCATGTGTTCTCATAATTAGCATGTTGCATACACTCCATATTTGTTCATCTTCAAGAAGTAATATTGTTCATGGTTGAGCAATTAAGACTTTGGTGTGCATTGAATTCTACACCACTCTATTATTGGATTTCCATTTTCGAAGCAGGCTACATGTACTTGTTTCATGTGAGAGATATGCTTTCACACTCCTTGGTCCAATACAATAAAAATAACATAAATTTGGGATATTTATTGGGATGGTGGAGTACAATTTGACCACACCATTAGGTTGTGTCACTAAGAATTTGACCAAGTAATGTAAGATTAATCTTGCTTTTGAGCTAACACTAGTTGTTGTTGGATGGTTGAGCTAATAGAAAAGTTTTTAGAAGTAAATTAGGTTGGGAAAAGTCTGATGGAATCTGCACATCGGTAAAATTACATACATATATCCTTAGACTATGTTTATATATATATATATATATATATATATATATATATATATATATATTATGCTTATCATTTAAATTTAGAAAATAAGGAGTTTCATAATCATGGAAAGTGGCAAAAGATAATCTTAATATTTTTATTTTTATTTTATAATTTTATTACTATTAAGCTAATATGGTATATTGAATGGAAGATAATGAGAATGGTGTGTATAAAAAAGTTAAATACTAAAATTAAGAAATAAATATTTTTTTGAACTTTTTAAATATATATATATATATATATATATATATATATATATATATATATATATATATATATATATATATATATATATGGGTAAATTTTAAAAAAATTTAAAATTTAAGAAGTTTTGAGATATTGTGACAAATAGTTTAATTTTTTTTTACAATGTGTTTCTTTTTAAAGAAAATTATCATTCTGCTCATGTTGGTCATCGCTCTCTACTTAGCTCATGGTCACGCCTTAGCCCCATCGGTTGCCCTCTCTTTATCGTGCTGACTATCCTCTAGACCCACTTAACGACAGAAGTACAATGGTTGTGTTAGACTCGCAATAGAGGTATAGTCTTCACGGCTAATGATGGGGGCTATAAGCGAGGGTGAATTGCTCTCCCTCCTTCTTTGCCTCTGGCCAACGATGAAGAGGGGGCACAGGAAGATCGATCAATGAGGAATGAATGTAAGAAGATTGTATAATCTTTCCATGGCCAAAGATGACGATGCGATATTGGGCCCTTGTTAGGTACTGATAGATTCCCAGCATTGTGAGGTTACAATGCAAAGGCAACAATGGGTTTGAAAAAAAAAATTAAAATTAAAATTTATTAAGGATAAAATAATAGTTTTATGTAATTAGTGATGCTATACAAGAATTTTTTTTTTCAAACTTGGGATGTTGTCTGAGAAATTCTGAGTTTTTTTTATAAAATTTATCATATACATATATATATATATATATATATATATATAATTTTCGGTTTATTCACAATCCATGATTTTGGTAAATAATTTCAATCCACAGCATTAAAGAAAACCCCCAAAAATTAAAAGAAAAAGAAATCAACCGAGGCGAAGTAAGGTAAACCGAGTTGTGGAACATCAGCGGTTGTAGTCTTCTCCTCGGATGCGGCTCAACCATGCTTTAACGCGCTGCATTGGGCCAAACTTACCGGGAATTCCATTTGCGAGAACACATGAGTCTTCTTTGCCCCAACTCTCTCCCCGCTACCCGTCTCCTCGAAACCCTAGAAATATCTAGGGTTAGGTTTCTCCCCAGTTACCGATCCCGTGTTCCCGATCCAAGGTTTCGCCGCTTTGGGCCTCCGCGTTTCTACCGACGAGCTCCGCTTTCGATGGCGGCCTTCTTGCCGCAGGAAAATAGCGCTCCTGTCGCCGCGCCCAAATCACGTACTTCTTCTCCCTTGGTGGTCTTTTTACTCCAAGATTGGTTCTTTTTCATGTTTGCACTTGAAAAAGCTGTCTTTGCTGAGTTGTTGGCATCTGTAATTCCTATGTTCTATCTTCTTTTGAAATGCGTTTAGATCATCCTTGGGCAGTGCTTTGATCAGTGCTCTCGGATGCAAGTTACATTTGTGGGCCTCGAAAGCGTCGATTTTGTTTGTTAGGTATCAGATTTGACGTTTTATTTCGCGCCAAGTGGGTTTCTTGTTAAGACCACAGACTGAAACCCAATGTGGACATTTGGTTCATGCTGACCCCTTCGAGAGACCATTTCTTGTGTATTTTTCTGGTTTTTGTGCGGTAAAATAAGCTTCTTGATGAAAATCTATTCTGTTATGCATTTTTTGCTTTATGAAGGGCGATATTTGCTGTTATCGTTATGTATTTTTTGTTGGATTGGGTGCAATCAAATGAACTCTTATCATTATTGCCTCTTGTTATCTGCTTGAATGAAACATTGGCTTTGTCTTCTCCTCCTAAAATAAGTGGTTAAAATTTGCAGCTTGTCGAATTGGAGATGTTAAAAGGGTTACAAAGGAGACGGATGTGTACGTAAACATAAACTTGGATGGTTCTGGAGTTGCCAACTGCAATACTGGGATTCCTTTTCTAGATCACATGTTGGACGTAAGCAGTAGATTACTGTTTGTCATGTTATTTGAAGGATGGTACAACTCAAAGTGCAAAATTTCTGATCATTTCTGTTATTGGACAAGCTAAGAGAAAGTGGAACTTCAATGAATAATTTCATATATTTGGCGGAAATAGAGCTATTAATGCAATCTAAATAAGATGGAACGTATGCCCAAGCATAACCAAGCTTCGGCAGAGTTTTTATTGTTTGAATTGTATAGTTTTTGGCCATCTTTAATGATTACAATAAGCAAGCAGTTGGTGTAGCAGAATGATTATGGTAAATTACTTACATCAAAATCTTTAATTTGCAATCTCATCATTTGTAGGTGTGATTACAAGTGCTAAGGTACTATATGTGTCTCCATAAGTCAATAAGTTTAAGCAGAAATGTAATAAAACTAAAGATGCTTATGGTAATGAAGCTTTAATTAAGAGGATTAAATTATGAAAAGGCCTGAACCTTCTTCAAAAAGTTTAACTGAACAAAAATTAACTGTATGTATTTAAGGGTATTTGTTTCACAAGTTCGGTGTATAATCATATTACTAAGATTATGAAAACCATAAATATTTTTTCTTTACTCTGTGATTAGATTAGCACTGGGAACCATTTTTTATTTTTGACCATCTGTTATTTACTATTCTCCATGTTGATTATTTGTGTTTATAAATTGCAGCAACTGGCATCACATGGATTATTTGATCTGCATGTAAAGGCTGCTGGTGACATCCATATTGATGACCACCATACAAATGAAGATGTTGCTCTTGCAATTGGAACGGTTAGAACTAGGAAAACCCCTCATAATTCTCTATCAATAAATTCTTATAATTCTGATTTGAGTCTTCTGCATTTTGTGATATTCATTCTGCTCAAGAATTTGAATACTTGCACATCATGATGGCAGGCACTACTTCAGGCACTTGGAGATAGAAAGGGAATTTACCGGTTTGGACACTTTGCAGCACCACTTGATGAGGCTGCCATTGAAGTAATACTGGTATAGTTTTTCTTCTTGACTAGGAATAGGTGTGTTTCCATAGCCACCAGGTTACCTAAAAGTATTGTTTTGGATCTGCATTCGTATAGTGATGTTGCTTTGCGACAATGGCATTTATCTGTTGCTGGTAGCCTACTCGGTTTTGTAATTTTATTGAGAAATGGTTAAGATAGAGGCCTTTCTTGTAACGGATTATTATGACTATGCTAGATGTCAACCTGTGCACTGTAGCTGGTGAATTCGAGAAACATGTTTGTTTTGAGATTTGGCCCAACAATGACTAAACTTCTTCTAATTCTTGCTCAGTCATAGATTTCGGGTCTCAAGGTCTCCGTTTTGACCTCATAAGAGTAGTTCTTTTTTCTTTCCATGTTGCTGGTTTAAGACACTTAGAAATCAGCATTTCTTGTATTGATTGGCATTGCTAATTTTTAGTCATTAAACAAACTGATTCCATTTGGTCAAATAAGTTTGGTTTTTCAGTTTATTTCGTTCTCTTCAATTTTGAAAAACAAAGTTTTGAGTTGTTTGTTCTAAAAACAACTGACCAAACTCAATAAACTGAACAAAGTTATTTATTTAAAGATTTTTTGAATTTCCCACTTTCGAACCATTTTCAGATTTCAGTTACTTCCGTCTTGTTCTTGTTTACCGGCTGCATTTACTAAGATGTCTGCTACCGTTAAAAATTTAAACTTATGAATATATGATTTAACTGTTTCTGTATCTCCCAGTGAATATGTTATCTTAATTATTCTGCTATTCTTTTAAATAAGATGAAAGAATTTTAAAGGTTCAAAGGGCTTTTGAATTAGCAATCTATGGAATATTTCATAAGCTTTGTCTTGAATTACTTCTCGCTTGCATCTTTCTTCTCCCTATTGTTTATAATTTTTTTTGGACATGGTTTGGCTGCCATGTTTTTTTATTATGCCATTGATGTTGCCCTCTCCTTTCTCTTTATTGGTAAGAATTATGTAATTAACCCTGCTTCTTTTTGCATGCATGAATATGTTGTGTGCACGAATCTAGTCTCTCATTATTTGCTTGCTCTCTGTCTGCAGCAGGCCCTTCTTGAACTTAAATTTTGGTGACATCGCTCTTAATTATTTGAAATTAATTATGCATTATATCTACCAAAATTAGATTTATTTAGAGTCTACGAGTTCCTGAAAAAATATTGGTATTTGTTTGCATGGATTTAGTTGTGAAAAAAGAAATGAATTGCTAGATTTTGGAAAGAAGAATTGTTTGAATTGTGAGGTTCACTCTTAGACTACATGCTACCTTTGCTGGCTTTAACATGTTGTGGATTTTCCTTCTTGAATATCTCATATAATGTTTCAAAATTGACACATACTTTTAGGAAATCTTTCTTAGTTTTGGTATTATTTTTGTTCTCACCTGTACCATCAAGCATCGATTTATTTACTCTCTGAGGGGTTTCTAGGAGCTACTATGGGCTTACACCTTGTGTAGTATCTCTGCTTTTTGCTATAGTTTAGGAACAAAGTACTTGTTATTCCATACTGACAATTGCTGATCTAGATTTTGTGATTGTTACTTCAGGATCTATCTGGTCGTCCTCACTTGAGTTATGATTTAATCATCCCAACTGAAAGAGTTGGGACATATGACACCCAGGTAGCCCTGAGCTGCTTTTGCACTGGTTATTGTGTATTTATAAGATGTTGTATGTGAAAACATAATGCAAGCAACTCCTGTACTTTTCATCATCATAGTTGATCATCATCTTTATACTTGGGAATTATATGGTATTGCTTGCTCCCGTTCATCTTTTTTTTTTCTCTTGGAGATTGATTCATTTATCACTGATTCAGATTGGAACAGAGTGGGGCAACATAGCACTGATATGCTTTCTTCAGCTTTTATATAGTTGATAAATCATTTGTTATTTGGTTCTGATGAATTAACATACCAAAATTAGTGGATTAAATCAAACTTTAAGATTAAGATTTTTCTTGATTCTTACTGGCACATAGCACAATTCGGGAAACATAACTGCATGTACATGATGGCTAAAATAAAGTTTTTACTAAGAGCTTTATTTTATATACTGCTAGAAACTTGTTCACTTAAATCACATATTTGTTTTTTTTTTCAAAAGTCAAATAGACAAGATAATTTTCAGTATATATTGTTTTTGAATTTAGAGAGTGTAACCTTGGTAACTTAGACATTTCTAGGTGGTAATTGTTTATTCATTTTTTGTTAAATTATTTATTTTCACCTATCACTGTATCTAGTTGTTATGTAATTGTTGTTTGCTTTCCTTTAGTGAAAATTTTGTGAATATAATGCCTTGAGCTGTACTAATACACAATTGTAATGTTGATTAGCTAGTGGAGCATTTCTTTCAATCTCTTGTGAACACCTCTGGGATGACCCTTCACATCCGTCAGGTATTATATAATTAATTGTTCAAGCATTTTCTTAGAACTGGTTGGATAGTGTGTATGTATGACCACGTAAACAAGTTGTGACTTTGGATTCTTGTTGCGAAGTTGATTTGTGTGTTAACATCTAGTCATTCTACATGAACTTTGTATCTGACATCTTTTTTTGTAATTTTAAATGGATAAAGATTTTGATTGTAAGCTGAATTGCTGATTCACATTTCTTTCATCTAGATTTAATATCTTAGTAATTGTGCAGCTTGCTGGAAAAAATTCACACCACATTATCGAGGCAACTTTTAAGGCATTTGCAAGAGCTCTTCGCCAAGCAATAGAATATGATTCACGTCGAGGTGGGAGTGTCCCCAGGTTAGTATTTTTCTTGAACCTTCCAAAACTGTGGTAGTGTGTTACCTTAGAAGCGTCCGAGTTGATTTAAGTTGTTTTGAGATTTGAAAGTTTGACATTTCTATACTGTAATTAGCACCGTTTTCTATTTTTAGAAAGTTGAATGACAGAAAAACTTGCACCTTATGGGCGAATGTATTATATTATTATTCTTCTCAAGGAAATCCTGTTATTATTTGGTTTAACTGGTTGATAAAGAACAATTAGTAAAACTTATGGAATTTGAGCAACATATGTTCCCATGGAGATCTTTTCTCCCATCTAACTTAGAGCTGATCTTGCTATGATCCATATTCCATAACCCTGCATTTGATCTCTATTGTAACCAGTAATTGATCGCTGTAAGAGAAGTCTCATCACTTATCATCTTGGGAAGCTTACTCATTGGTGCTGGTCATGTCCTCTTTAGTGATGATACTGAGATGGATCAAACATGATACTAAATGCCTGACTCTACAAAACCTTCATAAATTAAAACTATCTTAGAGCATGTGACATGAGTCTGTTGGTGAAGAAACACAAGTGGCCGACTGATTTATTTGGTAAGGTCTATCTCTGAAGAGCTGAATTGAGGCAGATACTTTGATCGTGACAGTTGTCATCGACAGCCGTGTTTGTGTGCATGAAACGGTCCATCCCATGTAGGCAATACGTGGGCATGCATGCATGAAGCTTATGTATTTGCTTATACTGACATGCAGGGTATGTGGTCATTTATCATTGGCATCACTTGTTTTCCTGTTAAGGTGTCTTGACATGTGATGCCTCTATAGCATAGCATGGCACTTCATATTATGCAAGTTCTTTTCATATTTCTTGATTGTAGGTTTAGAAATCAAATTTGATTTTGAGACGAACTTATTGCCTGGAGCTCATTTGGTCCCTCATGTACCCATATAACACACACTAACACAAACACACCAACAAGTATTATCGTCTCAAATTTTTACAAGCTGCTCTAATATGCAATTTAATAAGGATGATGTTGAGTTTTTTCACTATTGATCCCTGATGTTATGTTTTCCTCTTACATGGCAACCTTAATTAACAGACAACCATCCTCAAACCACTTGTTTCCTTGTTCTAGCCCTCCGTCTGTGGGTTAGCTTATTTGGCTGCATTCATTAACTTTGCTTTCTCGGAGCACCTTTGTTCCAGGGGAACTATTTTCACCTGCATTGTGTGTAACCCCCAAATGGGTTAATTGTTGTTGACTACATGGGGAGTTGGTATAATCTATGCCTGTTAATTTTTCATCTTTGTCTTTCTTAGTTTGATTTTTTCTAATACTAACAATTTATCTAATATCTTCAATTGAATTTGAACAAACACTATCATATACCACCCAGAGCTGATTTTCTTGCCATATGATGATTACAGCTCAAAAGGAGTTCTTTCACGTTCCTAAGGTTTTGGAAACTTATGGAGTCAACTTTTGTTCAAATCCTATGTGGCCTGTGAGGATTAATTTGGTCAACTGGAAAGCGACAAGAAGATTTGTTCAATATCAGCTTCCGGCTTATCCACTCCAGCATGAAAAGGGCATGAAGACATGCAGCATCTGGTTCACTGCATCTCCAGTTTCCTGCATATTCTCTCTACCGTTCAATGCTTTGAAGAACTAGTGGAAATAGTAATATGAATGTTGGCGTAAGGTCAGACCCACATCTCTGTATGTTGATATGCATGCCACACGATGTACCCTTCCGTAAATTGACTTATTTATGATGGGTTGTCATCCAATTACATCATCGTATTTGATACCGAATAATGTTTAAGATTGTCTTTTTATCTTCTTGTTGTACGATGTCACTTTGAACAATGTTATTTATTGATTTTGAAATCCATTTCTCTCATAATTGCTTTATGTCTATCTGCTTCAAAACCAAGTTCTTTTCTTATGAAGTCTGAATACAGGATTGAAAATAGCATGCAAATTGTTCAAGAGCTGGCTGATAAAGGGGCAGATCCTTCAATTGTCAACCGGTACTCGTTTGTCCTCTGCATGCTCAATGGTGGGTTGAACCAGACCATTCCAACTGAAATTTTTCTTGAATGTTAGCTGCTTTCTCTTGCAGCATTTCTGTAATAGGTTTATCTCTACTGCAGTTGATTAAATTGGAGCTAAAAGCTTTATCCAGCTGACTTATCTACTACTCATTTTGATACACAAGGTTGAAATATTAGTTAAAAGAAGAAACTGAAAAGAACACAGAGAAAAAGAATGCACATAAATCATCACCAAAAATGTGCAAATTCAAGACACTATACGGAGGCTTGAGCTGGAGATAGCTTAGAGCCAAGTCCAAAAATGAGACCAAACTTCACATTCCAAGAAAGATGAATCTGACAAGCATCCTCAAACCATCATGGCATCAGTTACGGATATAAGTAAAGAGACTGCAAGTGCTCCATCTTTGTTCAACTGTAGGAAAGTTGCTTGGATAGGCAGGAAGCAAAAAGAGGTCTCATCTGGCTGTAAGGGTGCAAGCAGATGAATAAAAGCTGTAGATCTCTGTATGGTCCATGTGAACCATTGGTTCCATCATGGGACTTGTTATTATGGCCCACAACCCTTTTGGCTCCATGCCATTAGGAGATATATATATATATATATTTATATTCTAGACTTGGATCTTTGTTGAGGATGAGACATGCATCAAAGATTAGGGAAGGCAGTGGTTGGTGAGGAGCAAGTGTCGATAATATTTTGCAATCTAGTGAATTGCTGTTTGTGACGATGGAACAATCGGCTCAAGTGTCAGCAATCAGGCAAAGTTTTTTGTTCTATATTTGCTGGATTATCGTAAGATGAGAGGTGGAAGAGCGTGCAGCCCAGTCGAGCAGCAGGACATGCCAACTACTGCTGTGTCAGTCCCAACTAGTGCTTGGTGACAGGCTCAAATATCTCTCGGAATCCATCCCACATCCCTGTAAGCAATGGAAAACGACTGAGCAAAGTGACAACAGTCTTCCAGGATTGGATCTCATTCTTCACTTCTGTTTCTTCTTCCTTGATATGCTGCTTTCCTAAGTTCAATTTATTTGGGAGTCTTTTCATTTCCTTCCACTTCAAGGAAACCATCAACAGAAGAAGAAGAAGCAATGATTACTGTGCAAACTAAGAAGAAGAAGAAGAAGAAGAAGAAGAAGAATAAGAAGAAGAAGAAAGAGTTCTCACAACTTCAGATTCAGCCTCCGTTCTAACCTTCCCTCTAAACCAAAAGCTGCATGCCACAAAGTTGATCCATCCATCTAGAAAAAGCATTAAAGGAAGCTTCACAGGCCATTGGCAAACAGTGGTGTTCATGCAACTCTGTCCTGTATCTCCTGTTCCAACCCTTGCTGATGGTGCACACATGATCCCAGAAATCAACAGATCACAAACCAAAGCTCTTCGACAACACATCAATGTCTGTCTATCCATGAATTTAGGCACCACAGCAAACTGGACATTGAAGTCCTACCCCATAAATGAATGAATACCAAGTTTCATTACAAGTTTATATATACATAAATGAATACCGAGCACACCAAAAGGCAAAACCAAACAGCTCACCAACCTCATTATTGTCAGAGACAAAACCATACTCTTCCATTCAATACACGACCAAAAGGCATACAAACGACCCCCCACCAAAAATACACATGCAGACGACAGGAATAACGTCTCTCTGCCAACCACCCGGTGGTAACAGCTACGAAACCGCCGAAACCTACGCCTTGTCGTCCCAGTACATCCTTCTTCACATGCTAACCGTCCGTTCCGCCCTCCGGATCGATCTCCACCGTCCAATTCACGGACGCGCCACTTTCCGTCTCCGTAAGGCAGCGCAAACGGCTCCATCCATCGCGGTATCGACGCCCGCGGTGAGAGCACCTAACACCGGCATTCCAGTTTCTGAAGCCCGATGTGCTCACCCTTCGAAAAATCACCTTCGGTGAGACTGATTCGGTGACGGGATTTCGCCGATCCCTTTATAAAAGGCTCCTCGAACTTTTGAACCATCACCTCTCCCTCCCCTCGTCCTCCTCTCCGGCCACCGGGAACCCTAAGATTTAGATCTCCGACGATTTAGATCTCAGACGATGAGGGAGATCCTGCACATCCAGGGTGGGCAATGTGGGAACCAGATCGGGGCTAAGTTCTGGGAGGTGATATGCGACGAGCATGGCATCGACGGCAGCGGCAGGTACAACGGTGACTCTGAACTCCAGCTCGAGCGGATTAATGTTTACTACAACGAGGCCAGCGGGGGTCGATACGTCCCCCGGGCGGTGCTCATGGATCTCGAGCCTGGCACGATGGACTCCGTCAGATCCGGGCCGTTCGGCCAGATCTTCAGGCCGGATAACTTCGTCTTCGGGCAGTCCGGCGCCGGGAACAACTGGGCAAAGGGCCACTACACTGAGGGCGCGGAGCTCATTGATTCGGTACTCGATGTAGTGCGGAAGGAGGCAGAGAACTGTGATTGCTTGCAAGGTACGGTTTCATGGTTCATATTTAGACCAGATCCTTTCTAAAATCTTCTTGATTCTTAAGATTTTATTAGCTATTGTTCAAATTCTGCTAAGCATATGGAAGATTTCATTTGATAATTGCTAACTTATATGTAAAAAATCCTATTTTTGTGATTTCTTGTGGAGTTAAATGAATGCTAAACTACCCCTGTCTGATTTCCATGCTCGACTTCTCTGTATGAATGATCTGACCTTGCATTAGTGGTTAACGAATGCATCATTAAACGTTGTGGTTCTCATCTTCATGCTGGAGAAATTAGGGATGTTGGAATTTTACTATTTTTTTAATCTATTTTGTGAATGTCGTATCTGGTTGTTTGATGTAATGAATCTGAGGTCTTTTTGTTTGTTTTGCTTACGGTATACTTCTTGGAGCTGGGTATGGTTTGAGTATTCGAACAAGGATTTTTTTCTGCAGAATAGTGTTGGAATTCATTATTTCTGCTCTGTATTCGCTGTTGAAGGAAAATATTGTCCCTTGATCTTTATCTTACTCCCAGTTGGTCTAATTGGTTTGATCTTTTTGCTCTTTAGACTTCAACTCTTTTGTATATGTTTATATGGTCCCACGAAGTATATACAATTGTAGAGTTAAACAATTAATATTTTGTCATGTGTAGTTGTGCTGAAAATTTCACGCACAGATAAAAATTAATTCTAGTTGTTGATGTTCATCCGGTTCCTTAAAGCACATGCCTGCACTATGTGAATGCTGGTTTAAAACTAATTAGAAGTAATTGTTGAGATTTGTGGCATGCTTCTTTAGCCAACACTTCAGCGTTCTAGGATGATGAACATTTGGCCAAAATTCTTCTAAAGTTAATTCTTGATCTAGCATAAACTATTATAAGATGTTCATCCAGTTCCTTTAAGCAAATTCCTGCACTATGTTAATGTTGTATAAAACTAATTAGATGTAATTATTGAGATTTGTGGCGTTCTTCTTTAGCCAATACTTCAGCTTTCTAGGATGATGAACATTTGGCCAAAATTCTTGTAACGTTAATTCTTGATCTAGTATAAACTATTGTAAGCTGGAGATGTTTGTAGCAGGAATTATTGAAAGTCTAAGACTTAGTTATTCATTGTCCAACTTGTGCCAACCTCAGAAGGTCTTCTCTGCAAAAGAAAAAGTAAATGAATACTTCAGATAAAGACCATTTGAAGATTTCAAATGATTTGTACAATCTGCTTTTTCATATTGTTCTTCCTTGCAAACTTCAAAGCTTTCGACCTGCAGATACATATGGCTATGTTGAACTAATTTTTGTGTGAGACCAGCGCACATGTTACAAGATGGTTAAATACTAAATATAGTTCTTTTGGCACACACACACACACACACACACACACACACACACACACACACACACACACACACACACACACACACACACATATATAAAATCAAATCTGTTTCAAACATGTTATCTTACTCCTCATGAAGGCAAAGAAAAGCAAGATAAAAAGGCACCTTTTTTCTGCTCTCTGTGAACCTGCTACATCTGGTTAACTTGTTCTGCAGGGTTCCAAGTCTGCCATTCTTTAGGAGGAGGTACTGGTTCTGGCATGGGCACACTTCTCATCTCCAAGATCAGAGAGGAGTATCCAGATCGCATGATGCTGACATTCTCTGTTTTTCCATCACCAAAGGTCTCTGATACAGTTGTGGAACCATATAATGCTACTCTCTCAGTGCATCAGCTTGTTGAGAATGCTGATGAATGTATGGTGCTGGACAATGAAGCACTGTATGACATTTGCTTCCGCACACTAAAGCTTGCAACCCCAACCTGTAAGTGAAAACTATGTTATAAATTAAATCATTTTAATGGTTATTGCACAAAGAATCCCCATATGTTAATATTAAGGAACTTGAAAAACCAGTGGTACATGTTCCTCTCCCATTAATTAATCTTATCTTGTAACTTTAATTTATAACTTGTTTAAGAAACTATTGTACATTTTCCCTTTAATTTCTAGAATTTAGCATATCCTGTTTTACATTAAATATTAATACATAAGCCAATTTTTATCTCCATGCCCTTTGCATGCATGCCTTTGTCTTGTGATGCATGTACCTTTTTTCTTGTCCTTCACTTGTATAGTTCTACAAATTTTTTTTTTTTTCTATCCACAGTAGTGTTTCGTTTTCATCATCCATCAGAACATCTGATAACTCTACTAACTATATCACGAGTCCTTAACCTCGAATAGTGTTTCAGTAGTTTCTCTTTACTTTAGTCAGTTATAGGAACATGAAGTTACATTTCTTCATTGCTTAATACTTGATTTTTAGATTGAATAACTGAAAATAAAATTGTTTCGGAATTCTAATCTTCTTGATGGTACCGAAGAATAATGGTATCAGTACTTTAAATTTAGTCTTCTTATTGCACTTTTATTTATTCATCATCTAATTTATACTTCAGTCGGAGATCTTAATCACCTCATCTCTGCTACAATGAGTGGTGTCACCTGCTGCCTCCGGTTCCCTGGTCAGCTCAATTCTGACCTCCGGAAGCTTGCTGTGAACCTGATTCCCTTCCCCCGCCTCCACTTCTTCATGGTGGGGTTCGCACCACTGACATCAAGGGGCTCCCAGCAATACAGGGCCCTCACTGTTCCTGAGTTGACCCAACAGATGTGGGATGCCAAGAACATGATGTGTGCCGCCGACCCCCGTCACGGCCGTTACCTGACCGCCTCAGCCATGTTCCGTGGAAAGATGAGCACCAAGGAGGTCGATGAGCAGATGATCAATGTTCAGAACAAGAACAGCTCCTACTTTGTCGAGTGGATACCAAACAATGTCAAATCCAGTGTGTGTGACATTCCACCCAAGGGGCTGAAGATGGCATCCACTTTCATTGGGAACTCAACCTCCATCCAGGAGATGTTCAGGCGGGTGAGCGAGCAGTTCACCGCCATGTTCAGGAGGAAGGCTTTCTTGCACTGGTACACTGGCGAGGGCATGGACGAGATGGAGTTCACTGAGGCCGAGAGCAATATGAATGACTTGGTGGCAGAGTATCAGCAGTATCAGGATGCAACAGCTGATGTGGAAGATTATGAGGAAGAGGAAGAGGAAGGGGAGGAAGCTTGAGCTGATTCTCTTTTTCCCAGCTTGGCTTGAGATGGACTTGGTTATGTTTGTACCATGAAGGACATGCTTGTATGTCTCTTTTAGCTGCCATATGGATATTTGTATTCATGTGAAATTTGTGTGTTGCAGCGCTGTGATTGTTTGAATGCCATTTGATCTAAATTTTGTTCATAGCTTTGTCTATCTGATATAAGTTTTTGTCTGTCTGATTTCTTGGATAAGGTAACCTCAAATTCTCCTTAAAGGAACCTTACATCTCTTTTCAGGCATTCTTCTTGGCATTCATGATTGTTAATTTACTGGTTATGTCAGCTAATCTGAAATGTATTCAACCAAACTTTCAGGAACACTGGATTGGCGTCGGACCGGTGTGCGTACTTCGATTACAAAGACTAAGGCTGTGGAGGATTGATGACAACGATGAATTTCTTTGGCAGAGAGCTTAGTGCAAATCTAAAGAGAACTTCTAGCATGCATCTCCACCAAGAAGGTATTTTACATTGTGCAAACTTTCTTCTGTTTTTTCCCGTAGCAGTGTACTATTATTTATTATATAAAGTGCATTCATAAATTATAGACTAGCAATATATATACATTCATAGAGGGTTTGTAGGAGCTAAATACAGCGTTCAATGAAAATTATGAATTTAAACTGTAAATCTCACACTTATCTGAACTACATCTGACAAAAAAGTGACAGATGATAAGGTTGCTGCTTGAGCTATTTTCTGAGACTAGCTGTTCATACTTGAACTTCGGCAGCAAATGCATTGTTCCCAGACTCGTTGTTCAAGTAACTTTTTACCATGTAATGGCTAGTATTTTAATCAATGTGATTAATGTTGTAATAGGAGGCAGGTTTGGATCTCAATCAGTGAGCTAATGACATGCACTTAGTGATCAGTGCTCCTCATGCAACGGAAACACAATCATGGACCATTCTAAAGCTGAGAGAGAATAGAGAAGGTGATCCCTTCAACTTGATCTTTGAGTACATTCATGAGAGGAGGTTTTAGTAAATAAAGCAATATCCATTTAACTTTGTTTATGTGAGAGAACTCAAATCAGATATCATTAATTCTCATAAAGTTTTCTTTGTTTATGCTCCTTTACGTAGTAACAATCTTTGGGATTAGAGCTACTTACATATTTCCTCTTATAATTTGGACCATTTAGCATCGATGTTTCTGTACTTGGAAAAAATTACACTAGAATCCCAATGGCCATGAAATTACTGTATTTGACTCTGTTTGTAACAACGATGTCTATTTCTTTGATGGAAGCTGTTGCATGTGATATCATGTGCTGATTCAACGATTAAGTGAAGAGCAAAATGATCATTTCATGGAATACGATTGTGGTACAAAGGGGCTGGTAGTTTTGAATGGCCCTGTGTTGACTTCACCATGTTGCCCCAAATCTTTCTCCCAGGGTTTGCAGCAAATCTTTTCGCAATCAACAAATCCTCCTCTAGAACATCGCAATGCCAGGTCAGAGTTCTAGCTTGAGTTCGAATACGAATGGATTATGCTATTGTGGTATGCGATTTGCGGTGATGATCTCTTGGACAGAGTAGAACCCTTGGAGGCGGTTTGCTTCATGTCAAATACTACATGTGAGTTCGACGATCAATTATCCTTGCCATTCTTCTGATCTTTTTGTTTATTAGTTGCATAGCTGGCCTTTTTTGACTGGAAGTTGTTGATCCACCTATGCGTGACCATGTGAATGCTGATAACCCGTCCTTGTTTATGCTGTAACAGAAATATGGGGGATGCTAATTTTTTGCTTGGATTGATCCACCTATGTGTAAACGAGCAAACAAATAAATTTCATGTTTGCTGTGAAAAGTAAACATCCTTGAGAAATTATATTGGGAAGCTTTGATCATTTGTTGGATTGCAATGTACCTTATTTGAACAGCTGGTCCAACCGAGAAGGCATCTGCCGATAAAATGTTGTGTGTTGGCGTAGGTTGGGTTTGTCTCAATTCTTAAGTTCTATGTATAGTTCTTTGTCTTTGTCATTGTTAGGTGAGGGTCTAAGGTTGCACTTATATGTGTAATGGATGTCAATTTTGTAGTTGCAAATTTGGATAGTGTCTGAATGTTTGTTGTACCCCCTCTTTAAATGATGAAATGCAATGAATGGATTATTCATTACATGATGGATGCTTCAAGGCAAGGTTCGCCGAACCGTACCGTACCGGCGTTTCGACGCCGGCTCGGTACGGTACGGTACGGCGTACCGAGCGGTATACCGAGGTGTACCGCTCGGTACACTTGATTTTACCGATTTATCCCTCCGAAAATACCTGAAAATTAAAAAAAAAGTTAGGATAGAGTTTTCAAGTTACAAATAAATATAGTAATAGTATAAGTTTAGCAAAATCAATGTAAATTAGATAAAAATAGCATCACATATCTTTTTCGGGCTTTGAGGTAGTCTTGTTCGAGGTTCGTATTTCAGCTCGTTATAGATTGAAATATCTATAGAAAAATCAGTTGAATTGTTAGACTATTTTGTTACAATATAAACTCTAAAATTTAAATAAATTAAATAATCATATATCTAGATATACCTGATTGTTAATTCTACCACCAAAACGAACGACGAGCCTCCACGGGTGGTGGATCGGGGTCCTCGATCCGATACATATCAATATGATACGTTTGTTGGACCCAATCATGAAATTGATCCCATGACATAGTGTATTGATACACCGTATGCCATTGATGCATTAATGTGGTACTGATCGTAGATTGATCGTCATAAATCATATTTGTCCGAGGCAGCTCTTGAGGCATATATTGGTGTTGTTCTGTATCATGCTGTTGCTCAGAGAAGGATGACCAACTATCACCATACTGTTGTTGCCCATATGATTCTTCATAATACGATGGCTGTGAATACGATGAGTCTCTTTCTGTGTCTATATCATGTATGCTTTGTCGCATTTGTTCATATTCATCCACTGCCTTCCCCTTCCCCTTCTCCTTTCCCTTTCGCGCATAAACTTGACCAGTACCTTGTCGAGTTCCATGATCTGAATCTTGAGTGGCATGTGTAAAATATTGCTCCTCAGTCCATTCACCACCCTCAAGTTGTGCAGACGAGACCAACGACTGCCCGGTATCACCGCCATCATCTGTTGAGGCACTGCTGTCCGTGTTGCTGTCATGTCTCTGGACCGAACGAGAAAGAGAATGTGATTGTGAAGGTGTCTCGTCACCCGACTCGATTCTTTCCAACGATGCAACTGATGCTATTGCCTTCCCCTTTGCCTTTGCACGTTGGGCGGACGAGTGTGACCGTTGGAGCACTGTAGCACTGCTACAGTGTGGTAACGGTCGATTTCGACCGTTACCGAGTGGTACCGGTCGATTTCGACCGTTACCGAGTGGTATCGGGCGGTAACGGTCGAAATCGACCGTTACCGAATGGTACCGGGCGGTAACGGTCGAAATTTCGACCGTTACCGCCCGATATATACTGAATTCGGTGTACCGCCCGGTATAGGGCGGTCCGCGTACCGGTCGCCTCTCGGACCGGTACGTACCGCCCGTACCGGGCGGTACGCATCGGTATGGCGAACCTTGCTTCAAGGCCAATATATCATTTGCCAGCAGCAGCTTTGGGTGAGTTGTTGAATTGGTGAATGCTTTGATATATGAGAACTTTGTGCTGGAAGTAGCATTTATTTATGGCTTCCCAATGTTGTACTAATGAAACAATTTAATGTAGTCTACTCATATCAATGCTGTTACCCTTGTTCCTGATTTTTATATCTAGGAAGCCAAGGAGGGGATCGTGGTTGAAGGACAGCGGATCTGTACGTCCTTCTGTGGCCCATTTATGTGGGTGATTGGTCCGTATGACCCTAGCAGTATATCGCCGTTAGAGGACGATAGAGGGGCTGATGCTTAGCAACCTGGACAGTTGACATGGTTGAGTCGGATGGCTCCTTGTGGGCTATCACCCGTCGAGGATGACTAGAGAGGGTGCAGGTCTGCTCGATAAGTCGCTGCCCCCACTGTTGGTCGTGGAAGGGATGACCTAGGTCAAGTCTTTTCCACGTCAACTCCTCGATGACGGCCAAGTAGCGGGCTGTGACCGATCCGATGCAAGAATATTCCCTATCACATACTTTGATCAATGCAGTATTCTGTCTAGATGAATGTAGCAACTTCGTCAACGTACAGCAGCAGTTTGGTCTCTCTAGTAGTAAGTAGCCTGATCTCTCCAGTAGCAGCATCTTCTTCTTACATGTAACAATTTCCAACAACAACAGTAGCATCAAAAGATTAACGACATAACTATAAACATCTAAGAAAGTGATTCTCCAATAATATCTATCCATTTCACTCTTTATATCTTTTCGTAAGTAATTTAAACATGATATTATATAATAACGAGTGATACTTCTCATTTCCTAGGATTACAACTATGACAATCAAGATCAATTGTTCTTTAATCTACTCTCTATTTCAAACTTGTTACCACCCACCATTCCATACAAGTATTCAATTGGCATAATCTGTTTTATTCTCATTAAGGATGATCTTTTTGTTGAGACAAAGTAGTCCATTAAGTTGAATAAATGAATCTCGTTATATATAGATCCTCTCTATTAGCCCGATTCGGATCATCTCAAGTATCATGATAATTAGCTTATTGCGAGCATTTAATATCATAAAATTGAGGTTTTCACATAAGTTATTCATTTGAATATCATAATTTATAGTTGGTCTATCTGTCAACCAAGGGAATAAGTTCTTGTCAACCTTTTCAAATTCATGAACCCTCATATCTCTCCTAGTTCTTTATAATAATTTCTCCAATGCCAAAAATCACTTATGCTTCTCCCTAAAATTATTGTTTCAAATAGTATCTATGCTCAATATCAAGAAGTAAATGTGCAAATCTTCACTCATCTAAACTAGTGATTAAGATGTTCAAATCTTTAACCAATAAAAGGATGGACTAATTCCATACGTTATTGTTCTCCCTCTAAACTATTGCATGTGTAAATGGAAACATTTAATTTATTTTGGTCAATCCTCACAGCAATCAATAGTACACCGTTGGATGCACAACTCAGATGACATTCATCGAGGTCTATAATCTGCCTACATTGGAGGAGTCCCTGTAACAAAGCAAATGTAAATTTTAGGAAATATATCATTTTCCCCATCAGTATAGCAAAGCAAATGCAAATGTGAATTTCATGATTGCAAATCTCCTCGTAATAATTCAATAATAAAGCATATTCTTCCCTTCCCTCTCGTTGCTTGTGATCATGTTTAATACTTTATTCTTTACTCTATAAACTTTGTATATATGGATATTCAAAGTATATTCTTTTTGAATTATTGATTTCAATGATTTTTTTAGCCATGTGGGATTCCTTCTGATCCTATCATAGTATTAATTGGCCAATCATTTAACGGTGACTAGAAGATTATCAAATGATCTCCCACATAAATAAATATATAGAGATGACTCTCCTAACTTTTTTGATACATATATCATCTAATCATGTCTATCCTAACATATCACCCTAATTCTCTACTTATCATTTTTAATATATTTGAGTTGTTTCCCATTGTTATGACATGTTGGTTAATCAAAACTCTTCGGCATTAACAAAACACAGCCCTAACTGAAATCAGGGTTATTCATGTCAGCTCCAATATTAAAGTATGGAATATAATGCTTCATCTTTTGCTTGGGTAATCAGCTGTAGTGTCTTTACCATTTTCATTATCTTCTTTCTTCATCTTAGACTGTTGATAACCTGGCTGGCTGCAGATTCTTTAAGCAGTACAATTGTAGATAACACTCAAGGCATGTTTGCTCCTGAATCGTAGCATTTCATCAACTTTAGACTGTTGATCATTTGATCATTCTCCACCACCTCTCCTTATATTGTTTTATGCCCCATCTTTTGTACTATTTTATTCCTTTTATTCTACCTCTCACTCAGTAGTAATGGAGCACCATCATACTCATCAGAACTATTATCAACAAAGTCGACAAAATGTTCTAAAACAATAGGCAAAAACACTACTGATCATCTATAACAAAAATAGAAATACCACTAGTGTGGTTTCAAAATAATGATTCACAATATAAAATAAAGATTCTTTGGTATGATTCAAAACAATGATTTAACACTATGAACATTAGTAATAATTCATAACTGCGATTCAAAAACACCACTGATTCAACTAGAAACAATATTGATTCGAAAACACCATAAATTCACAAAACTATGATTTAAACAGAAACACCATTGATTCAAACAATGATTTAAAGTATGATTAAAAAAAAAAACACTCATCCAACTTAACTTCATTATTGGACAATACCATAACAAGTTCTTTGCCTTACACATAGTCCTCAACTCCACTATAGGTTCTTTGCCTTGATCTTGGTTTGAACCTCGGTCCTCATTTGTTACAGCAATAATCGTAAACCCTAACCCTCTCGAATCCTATTCGATATCACTCTTCTTTGGCAATTCGGGATAAGTATATATAACTCACTATAGTTAACTATGATTAACATACCGATCTCTATATTTTAAAAAGTAGTTTTGGAGTCCGTATACTTACAAAGGTGAAACATTTAATCCTAATTCTTCTTATATTATTAATTTTTTTAATGAAAAAAATCGTATATGTTGTCACATGCAAAAAGGGCACGAATGAAGAGGATATAAATATAATTTTATTTTTTAATTATTAAATATATATTCTTTAAAATACTCTAATCATTTTTTCTCCTCTTCTCTTTCCCACGGTCGACTTGCGCTCTTGACCGTCGTCACTCGACATACGCTGTTGACCACCGTCTCTCTTGCAATGTTCATTGTAACCGCACCGGACTTGCTCGATTGTCGCTACTCATACATTGCTCAATCGTCATCGCACTTACACCGCTCACTATCACCTCTTCTGCATTGCTCATTATTGTCGCTCCTACATTGCTTAACTGCCACCTCTCCTGCGCCACTCACCTCTCCCGACCACCACCTCCCCTGCATTATTTGTTATCGTTACATCGGATCCGCTTGATCGTCGCCACTCTTGCACTAATTAGCTTCACCATTTTTTGGCATCCATGCTGAGCTTCAGGTGGATTGTAGAACCATCATAAATATAATCTTCTTATTTAATAATAGCATATCCCTTTTCTTGTTTCACTTTCACGACTACTTTAGCATTTTTCTATACAAAGGACATATATACTTGGATAGTCTCGAAACCATACTGATCGATGAGTTCTTTAAGAGTTATGCCTTTCTAGTTTGCTACTATTTGGGCTCGAAGATAAGAAAGATTGTCTTAAAGTCAACGAGTTCCTGGGAAATCATTAGATTTTTCATCCCAACTAAGTGTTTGAAGCATGTTAACAATTCCCTCTTCTTAGAAGATAATCTTTTTCCACAAGTTTGAATGTCGTGGCACTCTCGTTCGGTACAATACTGATGAGATGCTAGTTATAGGTGCCCTGCAAACCAATAGGTGAGTGATAATACGTATGACAAGATACATGTTCTTTTTATACATTATTATTATTATTATTATATTTTCTTACTTTATCTTGTTTGTTACATATATATATTGTGATATCTATGGATCTATGCAATGGGAATCAGATAGATTGTGATGAGATCATGATAATGAGATTGATTCGCTTTTAAACATATATATTAAATAATCCCGATCATAGGTTACTCGAGAGGGACATCAAGATAATCGAATAGACTAGTGTACTGTATACTCGTCCATATAATGGAGGCGACTAATCTCATAGTTATTCATGTAGGGACACTAGGGATATAGTGTAGGTGCTCATTGGAGAATGAGTTTACTGATTGATCTACTGATGAAATGTTGGATGATTGATGATTCCTCATTGTCAGACAACGATTCTATCATCTCAATGGTATATCTGGTCCTTAAACTTGAGACACTAAGGATGTCTTATATGAGTACTCCACCCTTTGATACTAGACTTATAGGTTTGGATGTTCCAGATCTAGTATAGCCGATTATCGGGAGTGGCAGCCAACTTTGTGAGGGCTATTGAGTATCAATAGATGATCATCTACTCTCATTGTCATGAGAGAAATATCCCATGTATTCTTGCTTAGACAAATCTTTAGCCAATATCATTCGAATTGAGAGAGAAAGAGTTATCCGAGAAAATCTGATTAGAGTGAGATTAAAGTAGAAACCATATAGGCCTGATAGCATCATGTTTGGTATACGATCTTTGGGATATTAGATGGATAAGAGACTATAGATATATGATAACTGAGGATAGATAGGTCTAATAAATTGGATTCCTCTATACCATCTAGGGACTACGACGTAGTGGTCTAGTACGTTTATAGTCGATAAGTTGAGTGAATTATTGTAGAGATAATAATTCATTAAGCTAGAAGGAATTATGATAGGTATGACTCACGGCTAGCTTGATATTAGGCCTAGAGGGTCATACATATATGGTAGGTGTTGTAACGAGTAAAGTTTTGGATATGAGATATCCGTTGGAGCATCTATCTTAATAGATATCCAATATGCCTATGAATTAGTGGATCATATGGATGAGATCCAATAAGAGCCAATAATATGTTATTGGGTAGAGAACCACTAATCTAAGAGGCTTAGGTAGTTGGATAGAGATCCAGTATCCAATCGGACAGGATCCATTAGAGATAAATTGACAAGGAGCTTCCACAAATAGAAGGGAACTAAAGGGCCATAGGCTGGGCCCTTTTGGCTGTCACATCTTATTCTTCTCTCCCCTTCTCCTCCTTAGTTAGTAGGGGCATATGGATATTTTAGTAGCTATTCGAGGAGCGTCTTCGTAGCTCTTACCATGTAGATTGTTGAATCTCAGATTTTGATGATGAAATCAATTGATGAGTTTGTGATCTAATCTTAGTTTTGAGTGATGCAGGACTAGCTTCAATCAAGGAGAGGTAAATTTATTAAAGTAGGAGGAATCAAACATTGGACCGGAGTGAACATGTCAGAAGATTGGACGTCGGGGCGGAGGATCGATCGACGTATCGGCAGAAGGCTTCGTGCCATGAATTCGGTCATCGGGCTGAAGGATCAGACATTGCACTAAGGAGATCGGAAGTTGTGAGAGTCAACATGCTGATTGGGCAATACGCTGAAGGAGAGGATGATGCACCTAAGGATCGGATGAACGCCGAATGAACCAATGACATGTCGGACAAAGGATTCATGCTTTGTAATAATTTATCTAAGATTGAAGTAGTTTAGGAGGCTAATTGAGTTAGCATTTGGAATAATTATCCTAACTCAATTAAGGGCTAATTGGGACTGATTTGGGCTCATTAAGAGGCCCGTTCAGTGACTCAAAAGTCAAGTCAAGCGATGGCACCACAAAAACAAGTGGTGGAACCGCTTGTGAGTTGGAAAACTCGAAAAACCCAATCTCCGAGAAAATCAGGTGGTGGTACTGCTAGACCACCACCCAGTAATAGTGTGTCAGGTGGTGGTACCACCAGACTAGGTGGTGGTACCGTCCAGTGTCAGGTTGCAAGTGATGGTACCGCCCGTACTCGGAAGACCCAAAAATTTAAATTTTTGACTCTATTTTTTAAACCATCTGGGGCCTATGAATACCCCACTTGGGCAGCAAGAAAGGAGTAAGAATTATTGAGGAAAAAATTGAGTAAACTCTGTCAAAACTTTGAGTTCCCTTCTCCTAGTGCTTAGAGTTAGTCCTAAGGGAGGCGTGTGAGGGAATACTTGTAAAAGAGTGACTTGTAAGGGTTATCTCCTAAACCCATGAAAAGTAGAAAATGCTGTAAAGAGGTGGTTAGTCTTCGCCTATTGAAGGAAGACCTTTAGTGGATGCTGGTGACCTCAACGGAGGAGGAATCGGAAGTGGATGTAGGTCACTATGTTAGAACCATTATAAATTCCAGTGTGTTCTTTCCTTACTACTTATTCTCTTTACTACATTCAACTTTACTTCATTGCAAACTATTCAATCCCCTCTTTTCTATTCACTTGCAAACTTATATGAGTCAAATAAACGATTTTCTACAAAATTAGTTTTTACCATATAAAGATTTTCAAACCGATGTAATTTTTTGGTTGCACTAATTTACTCCCCCTCTTAGTACCGACTCGATCCTAACAGTTGGTATCAGAGTCATAGTTTTTTCTAGTTTGGTTTAACAGTTAAGAGAAATGGCTCTTTTCAATGGGATGAACTACACTTATTAAAAAACTCGAATGAGGGTTTTCTTGCTTTCTTTGGATTTAAATCTATAGAGTATTGTTGAAAATGTCTTTCAAAAACCCTTTAGACCAATAAACGAATAGATCGATCTAGAGAAGAAAATATTTTCTTTAAATGCTAGAGCTATGAACGCTCTATTTTGCGCCTTAGATAAAAATGAATTCAATCGAGTTTCTATTTGTGAAATGGGTTATGAGATTTGACATACTCTTGAAATCACATACAAAGATACTAGTAAAGTTAAAGATTCGAAAATCAATTCTTTGATGCATGATTTTGAATTGTTTCACATGAAATCAAGCAAGACCATTGGAGACATGTACACCCGATTTACGGATGTCATCAATGGTCTAAAAACACTTAGTAAATATTTTTCTAATTTTAAACTTATGAATAAAATATTGAGATCCCTTCCAAAGAGTTGGGACCCTAAAGTAATAATCATTCAAGAGGCTAAGGATTTGAATAATTTCTTTTTCGAAGAACTTATTAGATCTTTAATGACCTATGAAATGAGTTGTATGACACAAAATAAACATGAGAACTACCTTCCAAAGAATAGGAAGAATTTGGCACTTAGAACAAAAGAAGACCACTTGAGAGAAAACTCAAGTGATGGTGATAATGATGATAATGATGATCTTGAACTCCTAACAATAAAATTTAAGAAGTTTATAAAATAAGAATTAAAGAATAAAAATGAACTTAAAGAGGATAAAATAACTTGCTAAGAACGTAATCGATCATGGCACTTCAAAAGCAAATATTCGCAATTAAAGAAGAAAGCACTCAAAGTGATAGTGGAGAATAAAACGAGTGCATCCAAAGATGAAGTTGAGAACTTCGCTTTGAGTTATCTTCAATGAGGTAAACAACTCAAACGAATCTCCTATACCTTATCTTGAAATTACTTGATGCTTTTCATGAGTTATTTTTAATTTAGTTAGTAAAAAAATTTAAAAAATTAAATTAACTCTTAGCACTAAGCATGAAAAGTTAAATTCACTTAAAAAGAAAAATGCATTACTACAACAAACAAAATGATTTTGACTAAAAATGCTTCATGTTTAATGAAATCATGCTTGATGATTTAATGATGCATAATGATGTAATAATGTAATAAAAATGTTTAAAAGTTTTGATATCATGCTTGACGATTTTATAATTATACATGATGATTTAAAGTAATGATGATTTTTAGGCAATTTATAGTTTATTGAGCTTGATGATTTCTATGATTTTTATATTACTTTTTGATTATAAATAATGATGCATGGCTTTTGTATGAAAGACTTGAACATGAAATCAATCACAAAATTTGGAACTAAAAGAACTTAAGCTATCTTTAATCTTATAGGAATCTATCTACATTGCTTTCATTGAATTTTTCGAAAAGTGATTTTGATGATAATTTTGGATTCATTTTAGTATGATTAGTTTTAACAATGAGATTATCTATCCAATTGAATGATTTATCGATGTTTGTGACTTGAGATGTATTTTATATTAAATATTTTTCTTGATTCACGTATAATTTACTTGTCTAAGAAAAAATTTATCCAAATGAATCTTGATTCTTGACATTAATAATTTGAAATTTAATTGAATCAAGATATCTTATTTGATCTCCTATGATTCTATTCGTTATTTACTAAAAATGAGATTTGTCAAGATGAATCTTTCACGAATTGATCATTCATATTAATATCTTTCATGTCATGATTTTTATATGACTCATTTGTAATTATGATTTGTATATCTCATGATATAACTGAATCATTAATGAAAAAAATGAGAGATTGATGAATCTATCAATTTTTTTTATGAATCTTTTGAAAATAATTTTGATGATTTGATGCTTTTGAATTTGAATGAGTCTTATCTATAACATGATCTTGATTTTTTTTAAAATTATAACATGAGATTTTTTTTATGAATTAAGATCATTTACAATGATTCTTCTTTTAATATTTGAGTCATCAAAAAAGAATCATAATTTTTCTCTTGATTTTTTTATAATCATAATTTAAAATTTGGTTCATGACTCTCTTGTATTAATGAAGTGTATATCTCATCACCTAATTAATTTTTCTTGATATTCTTCATATGATAGTATGAAATTATGCATGAAATACTCATAATATTATATTGATGCATACAAATGAGAAATTATGATCATGTATGGTAGGATATAATGTAATTTGATATTTTGGTACCATCATGATTTGAAATATTTATGATTTGTATATCTTATGATATGATTGAATCATTGTTATAAAAGAAGAAGAAAATTGTTAGCTTGCACATTGCAAAAAAGAACCAAAAAGTGCTAGCTTAAATGATAAACTTAAATCTCCCAAATGCCTAAACTCTTCTTATATATTTTTTGGATCATGATCTTGATTTCTTGATTTTTACGACTTGAGTGTTCTTTTTAAATCAAGATCATTCCTATATTTCTTTTTGCTATTTACGAAAGAAGATATTTATCAAAATGAATCATATCTTTTGGTATTCAAATGATGTTTGATATTATATTTTTCATGACATGATTTATTTATGATACTTCTTTGTATTTATAAATTATATACCTCATCACATTTATTTTAAATTTATCTTTGTCAAGATACGAAAATTGATATAAAGGAAAAAATAATTACAAAATTATATTCTTCCCTTCTTTTTGACAATGACAAAGGGAGAGATAAAATCTGTTAGCTGTCACAATTAAAAAAAAAAACTATAACTTGTTAGCTTGCACATTTCAAAAAAAGGCAAAAACTTGCTAGATTGCATATTCTAAAATGATGCATTGCTATCTTGCTATTTACTATATTGTATTCTTTTTCAAAAACTTACTAGCGTTCATACTTTAAGACAAGTAACACTTACCAAATTGCTAGCTTGAATGTTCTAAAATGATGTAAAATTTGCTAAGCTTGCATATTCTATAATGAAGTAGAACTTGCATGTTTCAAAAATTGCTAGTTTGCATTTCTCAAAAAAGAAGAAAGAACTTACTATCTTGAACATCACTAAGAATTGCTAATTTGCTATCTAAAAAAAAAAGGAAGCTAAATTTGTAAACTTGCATAACTCAAAATTATTGTTAGCTTATATATCTTAAACTTGTATATCTCAAAAACTTACTAGATAGACTTCTTCTTTTTGTTGATGACAAAGAGGGAGAAGATATGATAATAATCATGCATGCCTAAAATGATAATTTGGAATTATGTATGATGATCATGCATGTAATGATTATTTTAAAAATATACATTATGTTTTGGAATGATGCATGCAATACTCATAATTTTATTACGATGAATGTATATGATATATTACATATGATGTGATTAAAATAGTTTCAACTTGGACTAAAATGACATCATTTATTTGAATGATGCCTTATTTCAATATGGCATATTGATAGGGGGAGTTTAGTTTAAACTCTGTCATCAATTGGTTATCATCATCAAAAAGGGGGAGATTGTTGAATCTCGAATTTTGATGATGAATTCAATTGATAAGTTTGTAATCTAATCTGTGTTTTGAGTGATGCAATACTAGCTTCGATCAAGAAGAGGCAAATTGATTAAAGTAGGAGGAATCAAATATTAGGTCAGAGTGAACATGTTAAAAGATTGGACATCGGGCGGAAGGATCGGTCGACGTGTCGACAGAAGGCTTCATGCCATGAATTCGGGCATCGGGTGTCACGCCCCTGCTCGCGAATCGATAATATTAAAATTCAGCAATAATTCATTCTAGGATCCAAACACTCATTTGAGGACATTGAGAAAATATTAAAGTCACATCCATAATTTCATAATTCATAAGACCCATGCAGTTTAAAATCATATACCACATTACTCGATGAATCGTAAAATATAAAGCCAACTCACCAAGACAATAACCACCTCATAAATCCGCAAGTGTGGTATTCTATACAATCACAAAAACTAATGTTTACCATATGTTCATATCATTATACAAATTTACTTAACACTCTAAAATCCTAAACATGAGATGTTCTTTAAACTTTTACAAAACTCATAAGTTCATATTTACCATCAACATTCCATTAGACACTTAGTGTACTTATATAACAAAAATATATCATCCACTAAAGGTTTGCCCAAAGTCTTCTAGCTCTCCACTATCGTAGCTCAATTTAAATATTCTACCGAGCGACAAGCTATCCTGAAAAATTTAAATAGCAACGGGGTGAGCATATAGAGCTCAATAAGTGACTAACATATCAATAACGAAAAAGGATAGTTTCAAAGCAAATAAAGTATCAAATACAAGGCGGGGATACAAGAGTTCATAGATAGCCGCTCAACGAATGCAAAATTACAATGTCATTTTATTCAAAGCATGTTTTATTTATAACAAGGGAGTAAAGACTAATTGGAGTAAATCATTGATGTAATGAAACGTTTTGGAATATATCAATGGCGGATGAAATGCTTCGGAACATATCAATGGCATATGAAGCATTTCGGAGTATATCAATGGCAAAAGAATCATTTCGGAGCATATCAATGACATATGAAGCATTTCAGAGCATATCGAGGACATATGAAATGTTTTAAAGTATATCAACAGCATATGAAGCATTTTAGAGCATATCAATGGTAGATGAAACATTTCGGAACATATATATGGCAGATGAAATGCTTCGGAACATATCAATGGCATATGAAGTATTTCAGAGCATATCAAGAATGTATGAAATGTTTCGGAGCATATTAATGGTATATGAAGTATTTCGGAGTATATCAAGGACGTATGAAATGTTTCAGAGCATATCAATAACAAATAAAACATTTCAGAACATATCAATGACGGATGAAATGCTTCAGAATATATCAATGACATATAAAGCATTTCGGAGCATATCAATGGCTGATGAAACATTTCGGAACATATCAATGGCGGATGAAATGCTTCGAAACATACCAATGACATATAAAGCATTTCAGAGTATATCAATTGTATATGAAGCATTTCGAAGCATATAAATGGCATATGTGTTAGGATCGGAGTGGCACTAAGAGGGGGGGGTGAATTAGTGCAGCGGTAAAGTACGATAAACTTTTGACGATTTAAACACTTTCGAAAACTTCGTACGATAAAAGTAACGTTTCGTTTGAAACCGTTTCGATTGCGTTTTAACTTGAAGGGATATGTCAGAAGGAGACAAAGAAGTAGAGCATCAAAGTGAAGATGGTTTGTAGTAATATAAATGACAATAAGATAAACGTAAACCGATTTATAGTGGTTCGGTCATGTGACATACATCCACTTACGAAGCCTTCTTCGATGAGGCTCCCAACTTCCACTAGCAAATCACTTTGAAGGGAAAGGACAAATACCCCTCTTACAACCTTTTACAAGTGGTTCACTCTCTTACAAATTTTCAAAGAGAAAGGAGGTGAACACTCAAGCAATTGAAAACAAAAACTTGCTAAAGACTTTGCTAAGACTTTTATCTCAATCTCTTGCTTCTCAAAGGTTGTAATCTCAGCTGAGAATTGAGGGATATTTATAGGCCTCAAGAGGATTCAAATTTGGGCTCCAAAATTTGAATTCTCTTTTATTCCCGATGCTAGCGGTGCCACCGCCTGTCGGTGGCGGTGCCACCGCTTGTCAGTGTCTGACACTGACAGTGTACTGGCGGTGCCACCGTCGGACCTCTCGGGTGCTGGGCGGTGCCACTGCTTGGTTCTCGGGTTCTAGGCGGTGCCACCACCTAATCTAGTGGTGCCACCACCTACACTATTTCAGCTCACTGGTTGGGCTCCAAACTTGGCCCAAACCAGTCCGAACTCCGGCCCAATTGGCCCCTACTTGAGTTATAGGATTAACACCTAATCCTAACCCTAATTAATGTACTAAATATGAATTTAAAGATATTTTCTAAGCTATTACAAAGTCCGCAAGTCAAGACTTTTTCCGGCGAGCTTCCGACGAACTTCCGACGGTCTTCCGACGAACTCTCGGAAACCATTCTACAGACTCCCGGCAAGCTCCTAGACTTCATGATTTGATCTTGGCGAGTTCCAATGAGCTTCTTCGGCAAGCTCCGATCTTTCTCGGCGAGCTCCGTGAACTTCCAACGAACCTTCCGGCGAGCTTCCGAAAAACCCTTCGGCAAGCTCCCTACTCATTCTCGACTAGTTCCGGCAGCATTCCCGATGAACCTTCGGACTTTCGTCGAACTCTCAAACTCACAACAAATCCTTCACGCTTAACTCCGACACTTTGTTTCGCTTTATGTCTTCGTTGTTATCGTAGTTAATCCCGCACACACAAGCCAAAACTCTACTCCGATCTAGACAATTATTACAAAGCGAATTGACATTCTGTTGCCCGGCACGTCATTAGTTGGCGCTTCATCCGATTCTTCGGCGCATCGTCCTCTCTTGCGGCTTGTTGCCCAATCGGCGGTTGACCTCTGCAACCCCGATATCCTTGGCGCAATTTCGCTTTTGGCCCGATGCCCGACGTCCAAAGCCTTCTGTCATCTAATATCCTAACGTGATCTCCTCCGGCGCAACGTCAATTCCTCCTACGTTAACTGTCTAATCCTGATCAAGTAGACCTACATCACTCAAAATGCAGTTAAACATCTAAACACAATCAATTAGTTTCATCATCAAAATCCGAGATTCAACAATCTCCCCCTTTTTTATGATGACAACTAATTGATGACTAATGGAGTTAACCTTAACTTACCGGAGTTTAACCAAACTCCCCTTATCAATATGCCATTGATAGAACACTTGGATTATCCCAAATCCAAGTAACATTCATCACATGTTATGAAAAACATTTAAACCATCATGCAAATATATATAAAATATTCAATTCAATGCATGAAGTCATCAATATACTTCTCCCCCAATGTCATCAACAAAAAGGAGAAGTTGCTCTAGCTATTTTAAAAAATATTCAAGTTTTTGTAACATGAAGCTAGATTTTCATCACAACATATAAGCACAAAAGCATAGTAAGATTCTTAAGTTCAATCATGGCAATTCAACACTTGCTTCTTGTGCAAGATTGCACTTTGCTTTTCTTTGCATGTTCTAACTAGCAAAAGCTTTGTCCCCTTTGTTTTTGTCGAAAAGAAGGGAAGAGTACAAGCTAGCCAGCATTTGCCTTGAGCTAGCAATCTTTCTCCCCCTATGTCATTGCCGAAAAGAAGGAGATGAACCAATGATTTAGACTTTTACATAAATTATGAATTTGCATCAATCAATATTTCAATCATCACATGATATATACAAGACAAAAATACAAAGAAATTATGTCATGAAAGACATCAATTGTTAAACATGATATGATAATAGTCTCAAAAATTTCAATTTGCAATACATGTGATACATTGCAATACTAAAAAATTTAATGCGATGCTTTTAAGGATATCAACCTATTTTTGATACAAAGCATGGCAAGAGCAATTATATTGCAAGTTTTCTAAGTTTTGCATTTTTTGCTTCTTTCGAGATAGCAATTCTTTGCTTCTCTATAAGCTAGCAACTTTTACGATAGCAAGTTTTACTACATACAAGCTAGCAAATTTAAAGATGTGCAAGTTGGTATATTTGCTTTTCTTTGCAATGTGCATGATAGTATTTCTTTGTATTGTTCAAGATAGCAAATTGTACATCATGCTAACTAGCATATTAAAGATGTTCAAGAAAGTAAGCTCTTTCTTCTCTTTTGAGAAGTGTCATTTTTGCTTCCTTAGCAAAATACCAAACTAGCAAGGGACCATGTTTTACATGAGGCAAGCAAACAATTTGGCAAGTGTTACATTTGTATCTTTTCTTTAGATGTGCAATAAAGTAAGCAAGTTTTTGTATTTTCTTGACTTGTGCAAGATAGCTAATTTATCTTTGAGATTACCCTTTACATCAATTAAAGATAACACATTAGCAACTCTTTCTCTCCCTTTGTCATTGGCAAAAAGAAAGGAAGATTCAAGTCATGAATATCAAAATAATAATTTTATCATGAATATTTCATCATTGTGTGCATCATTATTGTACATTAAAGTATTACATACATAATACCAAATCATCATATATATTTTTAAAACATATAAACTCATTAGTATATGCATGATTCCAAATCATCATTCATATTATTTCAATCATTGTTTCAATCATCACTATAACTCATCATGCACAAAATGTAAAATCATGATACAAACATTTATTTTCAAAATATTTATCACTATTTTCATGTATGATAATAAAGTATTCATGATACATATTATATGCATATATCATCACAATAAAAAACAATTGCATGCATAATTTCAAATCATAAATGTTTCAAATCATGATGGTATTAACTTGTCAAATTTCATCCTACCATTCATGATCATAAATTTTCATTTGTATGCATCAAAATAATATCAAGAGTATTTCATGCATAATTTTATATCACCACATAAGGAATATCAAGAAGAAAGTAATTGGGTGATGCAATAAACATTTCATAAATACAAGGAATTGCATAAAAATCATATCATGAAATATTAGAACATGTGAATACCAAAAGGCATGATTTCTTTTTGAAAAACCTACTCATAAATAATCAAAAGAAAATCTTAAGAGATCGATTAATGAAAAAATCTTGATTCATAATAAATCTTAATTTGTAAATATCACGGAATCAAGATCATGAATTTGGATAAAACTCATTTAAATTCAAATCATCCAAATCGTCAAAATCTCAACATTTCTTTCAAGAGATTCAAAATGGAATAAATAAGTTTATTGGTCTCTTAAGTAGAAATCAATAAGATAGAGAAAAAGAAAATTTTTAATAAAAAATTCTTTCCTCCTTTTGTTTCAACTTATTGATTGATTCCATACATGCATGTCCTTTTTTTTTCTTTTTTTTTTAAATCCATGCATCATCATTTAAAATGGAAAGATCAAAAATCATAAAAAAGTGCAACACATAATTCAAAAAAAAAATTATTTCAACTCATTACTTCAAGTCAAAGATGATTTTATTTAATCAAAATTGAATAACTTCAAGACCAATAAATCATCATGTATAACAATCATCAAGTATGATACAAACTTTTCAAAACGTTTATCATGATAAGGCATATAAGCCAAAGAAACTATTAAATATAAAGCATATTCATCAATGATGGTTTCATTGGGCATAAGGCATTTTCAAACAAAATCATTTTGTTATTTATTGTAGTCATACATTTTTCTTTTTAGGTGAATCTATCTTTTCATGCTTAAATTTTTTAATTTTTCAAAGATGCTAAAAAGAAAAATATGATATAATTTTTGAAAAACAATTTTTTATTTCCTATTCCTACTATCTAAATTAAGCACTCATGAAAAACTTCAAGTAATTTCAAAATAATTCAAGAGAGTTGAGTTACTTACCTTATAGTCGAAGCCCGTCAAAGCCCAATTCGCCGTTTCACCTTTGGAAGTACTTGATTCATCCTTGGGTGACTTCCTTTCCTTTGGCCTCTTCCTCCGTTCAAGTTCATTGTTTATTTTAGATTTTTATTTAATGGACTTATTAAGAGTTAGTGTTCGAAGTTCAAGTTCATCATTGTCCTCATCCTTGAGTCATCGCTCAAGTGGTATTCATTTGTCTGGAGTTCCAAATCCTTCCTATTCTTTGGAAGGTGGTTTAAGTGTTGATTGTGTTCATCATGTGCATTGCGCACCATTTCATATGTCATCAATGAGCCGATAAGTTCTTCAAGTGAAAAAATATTTAAATCTTTTGTTTCTTGTATTGCCGTTACTTTTGATTCCCAAGCTTTAGAAAGTGATCGTAAAACTTTACTAACAAGTTCAAAATTCGAGAAATATTTGCCAATAGCTTGTAAACCATTGACAACATCCGTAAAACGGGTGTACATGTCAACAATGGTTTCGCTCGGCTTCATTCGAAAAAGCTCGAAATCATGCATTAAAATGTTGATTTTCGAATCTTTAACTCTAGAAGTGCCTTCGTGTGTGATTTCAAGAGTGTGCCATATGTCGAAATCCATTTCGCACAAAGAAACCCAATTGAACTCATTTTTGTCCAAAGCGTAAAATAAGGCATTCATAGCCTTTGCGTTTAAAGAAAAATACTTCTTCTCCAAATCCGACCATTCGTTCATCGGTTTAGAGGGAAGTTGAAAATCATTTTCAACGATATTCCATAAATCCAAATTAATAAAAATCAAGAAAACTCTCATTCGAGTTTTCCAATAAGTGTAGTCCAATCCGTTAAACAACGGTGGACGAACAACCGATAAGCCCTCTTGAAAGCCATGAAGAGCCATTTCTCTCGGGTGTAAATCCGAAATGAGAAATACCAGGCTCTGATACCAATTGCTAGGATCGGAGCGGCGCTAAGAGGGGGGGTGAATTAGTGCAGCGGTAAAGTACAATAAACTTTTGACGATTTAAACACTTTTAGAAACTTCGTATGATAAAAGCAACATTTCGTTTGAAACCGTTTCGATTGCGTTTTAACTTGAAGGGATATGTAAGAAGGAGACAAAGAAGTAGAGCATCAAAGTGAAGATGGTTTGCAGTAATATAAATGACAATAAGATAAACACAAACCGATTTATAGTGGTTCGGTCATGCGACCTACATCCACTTACGAAGCCTTCTTCGATGAGGCTCCCAACTTCCACTAGCAAATCACTTTGAAGGGGAAGGACAAATATCCCTCTTACAACCTTTTACAATTGGTTCACTCTCTTACAAATTTTCAAAGAGAAAGAAGGAGGTGAACACTCAAGCAATTGAAAACAAAAACTTGCTAAAGACTTTGCTAAGACTTTTATCTCAATCTCTTGCTTCTCAAATATTGTAATCTCAGTTGAGAATTGAGGGGTATTTATAGACCTCAAGAGGATTCAAATTTGGGCTCCAAAATTTGAATTCTCTTTGGTTCCCGATGCTGGCGGTGCCACCGCCTGTCAGTGTCTGACATTGACAGTGTACTGGCGGTGCCACCGCTGGACCTCTCGGGTGTTGGGCGGTGCCACCGCTTGGTTCTCGGGTTCTAGGCGGTGCCACCACCTACACTATTTCAGCTCATTGGTTGGGCTCCAAACTTGGCCTAAACCAGTCCGAACTCGGGCCCAATTGGCCTCTACTTGAGTTATAGGATTAACACCTAATCCTAACCCTAATTAACATGCTAACTACGAATTTAAAGACATTTTCTAAGCTATTACAAAGTCCGCAAGTCAAGACTTTTTTCGACGAGCTTCCGGCGAACTTCCGACGGTCTTCCGATGAACTCTCAGAACCATTCTACGAACTCCCGGCAAGCTCCTAGACTTCATGATTTGATCTTGGCGAGTTCCAATGAGCTTTTTCGGCAAGCTCCGATCTTTCTCGGTGAGCTCCGCAAACTTCCAACGAACCTTCCGGCAAGCTTCCGAAAAACCCTTCGGCAAGCTCCCTACCTATTCTCGGCTAGTTCCGGCAGCATTCCTGACGAACCTTCGGACTTTCGTCGAACTCTCAAACTCACAACAAATCCTTCGCGCTTGACTCCGACACTTTGTTTAGTTTTATGTCTTCGTTGTTATCGTAGTTAATCCTGCACACATAAGCCAAAACTCTACTCCGATCTAGACAATTATTACAAAGCAAATTGACATTCTGTTGCCCGGCACATCATTGGTTGGCGCTTCGTCCGATTCTTCGGTGCATCATCCTCTCTTGCAGCTTGTTGCCCAATCGGCGGTTGACCTCCACAACCCCAATATCCTTGGTGCAATTCCGCTTTTGGCTCGATGCCCGACGTCCGAAGCCTTATGCCATCCAATATCCTAACGTGATCTCCTCCGGCGCAACGTCAATTCCTCCTGCGTTAATTGTCTAATCCTGATCGAGTAGACTTGCATCACTCAAAATATAGTTAAACATCTAAACATAATCAATTAGTTTTATCATCAAAATCCGAGATTCAACAATATAAAGAATTTCGGAGCATATCAAGGACGTATGAAATGTTTCGGAGTATATTAATAATAAATGAAACATTTCGAAACATATCAATGATGGATGAAATGCTTCAGAACATATCAATGGCATATGAAGCATTTCGGAGCATATCAATGGTGGATGAAACATTTCGAAACATATCAATGACAGATGAAATGCTTCGGAACATATCAATGGTATATAAAGCATTTCAGAGCATATCAAGGACGTATGAAATGTTACGGAGCATATCAATGGCATATGAAATATTTTGGAGTATATCAATGGCAGATGAAATGCTTCGGAATATATCAATGGCATATGAAGCATTTCGAAGCATATCAAAGAATAAATACAAAACAGAAGCTCAAACATTGCATTTGACGTTGCACACATCTCATTCTTATCCAAAGCACATAACCAAAGCTCTGGATATCATATCAAACATATGGAAGGTGATGTGGGATCCCAAATATAATCTCCCACGTCTGGAAGTGTCATCCATCTATGTCTGGATGAAGCTAGAGGGGGTCGACAGAGCATCGCGGGCTCTAAGCATATACCCTTTACCATTTCTGGCAAAGGTCTAGATAATACCTTTACCATATCTGGCAAAGGTCCATATAATCCCTTTACTATTTCTAATAAAGGTCTAAATAATCTCACAAACACCAGAGTACAAAAGGGCATTATGAACAATAAAGTTGGCACATATCGAAAATACATGCAGAATAACGAAATGCATGTGCCTGTACGAAACATTGCGATACAAACATAAAGTTTACATAACAGATTCATATATAAAAATACTTATAGGACAAGAGTATATAGAAATTTGAACCAATAAAGTAAAGTTGAACTAAAGTAAGGATTTTAGTTGAAATCAATTTCCAAAATAGACGAAACAAGAATAGACGAAATCGACCAAAGCTCAATTCTAATATAATTTAAGAGGCACATTGCATGAATTATTTAAATAACCAATTATGCTCAAATTTACACAAAATAGAGCTTATTTGAAAGATGTATCAATCTAGTTTTAGTAAATCATGTTTTGTATGAATAAGAGTTTCCAATAAGGAGTTAGAAATAATTTAGTAACCAAAGGTCAGAGAATATTATCTCTGTTTTGTAGAATTCATAGAGTTAAAAAGAATAGATGAATCAATAGGTATTTATGCTCCAAATCTTTCAAATTAGATATGTCCAGAAAGAATAATGAGTCTAGTTTTTAATAAATTATGTTTCACCTAAATCAGAATTTTTAACAGAGAGTTATAAGCAAGAGAGTACTGAAAGGTTAAAACCGACAGTCTCTATTTTATAATTTTCATAGGGTCAATTGAAATAACAGTTTCGGTAGGTAAATAGACTCCAAATTTACCATTCTTAGTATCAAAAGAAAATCTATGAGTCTATTTTCAGATGCATTTAGCTTTTCTAAAATTAAGAATCTGTGCATAAAGTTATGGTTAGAACAATATAGAAAAGTCAAATCTAAAAAATTTTTAGATTCACAGTTTTATTCCCAAATGATAAAATAATCAAGTATGAAGCCAAAATCTTCTAAAGTTTTTAGAATTAAGATAAAATCAGATATTAAGATTTCTATCGAAAGGAGTTAGAACACTTGCTTTAGAAAAGTTTGATTCCCAAACATGGGGAATTGATGCAAAACCTCGAGCAAAGCAAAGTTTCTTCTCCTTCTACTTCAATTCCTCTTCCTTTCTCCTCTCAAACCCACGTTAGCTGCAGCTCTTAAGTTTTTCTCCTTTAATTTCTCCTCTAATGCATTAGATTTAACTAATATAAGGATTGTAAGGTGACAAGCATGCATGAAAGAAGCCTATGATGGCACCAACCTTAGGTTAGCTAGTGACACATGTCCATCATTTTTTTTAAAAAAACCTAATATAAATCTTTCACAAATTATAGCATATTTATAATATTTATATTTAGGTCCCTACATTACAAATAGGCCCTTATAAAATTTTCAAAAATGAGGGATGTTATATCAGACCAAAGGATCGGACATTGCACCCAAGAGATCGGAAGTTGCGGGAGTCAACATACCGATTGGGCAATATGCTGAAGAAGAGGCCGATGTGCCGATGTGCCGAAGGATCGAACGAGTGTCGGATGAATCAATAACATGCCAGACAAAGGATTCATGCTTTGTAATCATTTGTCTAAGATCGAAGTAATTTAGGGACCTAATTGAGTTAGCTTTTGGTATAATTATGCTAACTCAATTAGGGGCTAATTGGGCCTTAATTGAGATTGATTTGGGCTCATTGGGAGGCCCATTCAGTGACCCAAAAGTTAGGTCAAGCGGTGGCACCGCTAGAACAAGCGGTGAAATCACTTGTGAGTTGGAAAACTCGAAAAATCTGATCTCCGAGATTGTCAGGTAGTGGTACCACCAGACTAGGTGATGGTACCGCCCAGTAATAGTGTGTTAGGCGATGGTACTACCAGATTGGGTGGTGGTACCGCCTAGTGTCAGGTTGTAGGCGGTGGTACCGCCCGTACAAGATCCGAAAATTTAAATTTTTAGCTCCATTTTTGAAACCATTTGGGGCCTATAAATACCCCACTTGGGCAGCAAGAAAAGAGCAAGAATTTCTAAGGAAAAAATGAGTAAACTCTACCAAAACTTTGAGTTCCCTCCTAGTGCTTAGAGTTAGTCCTAAGGGAGGTGTTGGAGGGAATACTTATAAAAGAGTGACTTGTAAGGGTTATCTCCTAAACCCATGAAAAAAAAAAAGCATTATAAAAAGGTGGTTAGTCTTCAAGAATAGGATTAGGGTGGTATGCTAAGCTAGATGTGACCGGATGATATGCATATAAAAAATGCTAGGACAAGCAAACTTATAAGTAAAACAACTTTGAGTACAGAATATTTATGTGAGAGATAATTTAACAATTCTCTAGATATAGTTAAGTAGTTGGCTAATAAATATTGTGATAGGATTAAAATGAATCTCAACTGATCAGCTAAGTCTTTGTAGGCAACAATCCAACAAAAATATACTTTGAATAAAAGTGTATAGAGTGAAGAACGAAGTATTGACAATAATCATACAATATAGTTTGTTATGAAATTACTATAAGGAGATATACAATAAAAATTCAAGAAGCACATGTGTCATCAAATATAGATCTGATAGCAAAAATGATATATTTTGTAGAATTACATCTGCTTTGCTATAGTATAGGCACATTATAAGTCTTGATGGATGTTATTTGAGTTGTACATCAAAAGTTATATTATTGATTGTTGTTGGAATTGACCTAAATAATCAAATGTATCCATTTGCATATGAGAACAATGATGCATGGAATTGATTCATCGGCTTACTGATCAAGGATTTAAATATCTCAATTAATAGTTCAGATAAGTGGATATTTATTATTAATAAAAAGAAAGATATATCGGGGGATATTGCACACTTGGTTCCTAGCGCTGAGCACAGATTTTGTTTGAAATATTCATACAATGATTTTAAGATGAAGCATAAGAAATTAGCATTGGAGAAATTATTTTGGAGAACTACGAAAGCTACAAGGGCACATGACTTGAGCAAAATCATATGTCAGAACTGATGAAAAGAATCAAAGATAAGAATAATTATTGAAGAAGCTTTATTGAAGAAATGAAAATGCTTTAATACATTAATATATTCCCTCTCCTATTTATATATATTAGGAGGAAGAATTTCCCTCAACAGAATAGAGGATTTTCCTCAATAGAATAGAGAGATTTTCTCGTATAATTGGGGAAATCTTATCTTTGAGGAGAATAAAATAGATTCTGTTAATTAGATTCCTACTTAGAATGGTGGTGATTAGTTTGAGATTACTAGAATGAGGGAGATAAAAGAATAATTGATATTATTTGTCATACTTATAATTATAGGGAATGAGACTTAGATAATATCTCTTGTTGTCATGATGTGGAGATGGAAGTGGACAAATGTTATCAGAGAGTTACTTTTTTAGATGTTTATAGTCATCTCCTCAATTATTTGGAGAGCAAGGAGATGTGGCCAATTAGCAATAATAAACTACTTGAGCCTCCTGGTTTTCCTAAAAGAAAACCTGAAAAATAACAAAAAATTAAGAAGGAGATGTCCTTTTGAGCCATTGAAGGATCTTGAGCTAAAAAGACATAATAATACCATAGTCAAACCTGGTCACAATAAAAAAAGATGTAGGAAAAGACAAGTATCTTCAGTAATAATATAGTTTGAACAGCGTACTATTGAAGTATAACTACTTGCTAGAAAGGTACGACTAGTTGTTGTTGATCCACCCCAGCTGAGTGCAGGGTGGATTCTAGAATGAACACTAATATTAGCCAACTCTAGACAATGAACATCCTCCAATAAACAAATTATAAGTAATTATATATTTATTCTTGATCTAATTGTTATTATCATATGATATTTTATTTGTTACTTTCATTGTAGGCTAGAAGAAAGCAGTGATATTTTGGATAGTTTTTGTTGATTTTAGACAGCTTAAGTTATTTTTGATAGTGAATTGGAGTATGGATCAACTTTAATCTTCATGTTGTTATTAAAGTTTATATGTTCTTATGAAACTTTAATCTTGAGGTCACTCTCGTGATACTTTTGATATATCTGCTATTGAAAGTCAAATAAAGCTTGGATCTCATCAACTTGCTCATTTTTTATTGTGTCAAGATTTCTGATCTTGAAGACCTACATTTCAACATGTATTTGGTGGAACAGTTAGATGGAGATGGCACAGGTACTCAACAATGGTTTAGAGTTGATACTTTCAGATTGAACAGAATTCCAAGAGAAATTTGTCAACAACATATGCAATAACATGGCAATCAACGAAAGTAATGCATCAGTATTTATATAGATGGCATTGTAATAGGAGTTTAACTCATGGTTTCTTATTCTATGATGACCGCAACCAGATATTCCAAAGTAAATTTTCAACCTGAAATTTACTTTGCAGTTATATAGAAAAAAAAAAAAAAAAAAGCCGTGAGAGAGATGGTCAAAGCTAGAGTGGAACAAGAAAAGGGATATGCTGTTGTTGAAGAAGAAGATTATGTGGATGATGGTTCTACAATCCATCTGAAGTTCTTCAACGTAGACACTTAGAAAGGTGAAGCTAATTTCGACTTTGAGGGTACCAACCCAGAAGTTTATGGCAATCGGAATGCAAGAGCAACGACAATCAAGCGAATCCAATGTGACAGCGATGAGTGACTGGTGTAGGAGAGATGGCGATCGAGCGGTGCAAGAGCAACGATGACAATGCGTAATGCATGAGAGGTGACAGTGAGCGATGCAGGTGTGACAATGGTCAAGTGGGTCCAATGCGACTGTGACGAGCGGTGCAGGAGAGGCGACAGAAGTGGTACAAAAGCGACGGTAGTCGAAAGCACAGGTCAAGCATGAGAAAGAGAAGAGGAGAAAGAACAATTAAGGTATTTTAAAGAATATATATTTAATAATTAAAAAATAAAATTATATTTTTATCTTTCCCATTTGTGTCTTTTTTTATATGTGACAATACGTATGATTTTTTTCATCAAAAATTTAATAAAATAAGAAAAAATTAGGTTAAATATTTTACAATTCGTAAGTATAACGACTCTTATGCTATTTTTTAAAGTATAAGGATTAGAATGCTAATCATAATTAATTATAGAAGGTTATCTATAATTACCCTTATCAATTCATTGGAACAAACAGATCATTTCCTCTCTGAAACCTTAATTAAAATTTTTTGGATGAGGATTAGTGCCGAGTAAAGTAACGGAGTATTAAGTTCAACAAAACAAAACTCAACGCAAACATATGGAAAGTTATATTAACCATTTTACACTTATGTTTGGTGCTAAATCGACATCCGCAAGGACTTCATTACAAAAAGTTAAATATAATAATGTTATAATCATGAGGATTTTGGTATAATTTTTTAATTACAGAAACATCGATGCTAAATGATCCAAAGAGACCATTCTATTGGCGCAAAAAAACAAAGAAAGCGATCCCTTCAACTTGATCGTTCGGTACAATCAATGAGAGGAAGGTTTTAGTAACTAAAGTCGTATCCATTTAACTTCAAGTGAAAACTGATGATAGAGAACTCCACTCCAATCAGACATCATTATTTTTGGGGTTATGACCCCTCCCATCGTGTTTGAGAAATTCTAGTGCTGGAGATGATGGTATCCGTTGATCTGCAAGTGGTTTTCAACTTGCACTTGGAGCCTCACCCTCTTTAAACAACCCCAACAGCATCACTAGGAGTAGCCGAGCCTCCTCCTCGTCATTGATAGGCTTCCAGAATATGGCATAGGCTATGCATCTTTTAATGTGGGTAAATTAAAACTAGTGGATATCTTACTCATTTTGGTTAGTTTTAGTTCATCCATGTAAGATCTTAGACAGCATCACCATCTTTGTGCAGCTCCCCTGGTCTAGGCAAGATTTGACTGCCATCACAATATGGACAAGAGAATCTAGTAAGATGCCTGCCTACCTTTTACCCTTTTAGTGCTTGCACCATAGTCTTATGTGTACATATTTATTATATATATTATATACAATATGTCAAGCAAAGTAATTTTATACGTAATCCCCAATTATCCTCTTGTTTATACCATGCATCAATAATGCAACATACAAACCATGGAAGTTCAACTTCATTTTAATACTTGTCATACTCTCTAAAATCTCTTTTAATATGTTAGACCTTACAATGACTCAGCATTTCCATTATTACTAACAAATCTCAGTAGTCAACACCTGCATAATAATGGTAGTAGATAGAAGACATCTTGTTCCTGTGCTCATTCTCATTTCCATGTCCATGTAAAGTGGAGGCTGAGTGGTGAATCTTATCCAAATCTCAAGGTAGGTAATAAATGCAATTCCTGTGAAGTTGAGCCACAAGTTTTATGGGTCGGAATGAATGGTAGGAATTATTTGGGGAAGAATCTCAATTCTTGGCCCTTCTTTTTTTTTCAGGCGAGAGAGCATGAACAACAACACCTCACCTTTTCTTCCCGTTTGCCGCCACTGGAACTATCAGTCTCGAAATCAATGATAGGAAAATGAATATGCTTTTTGCTATAATTTTTTTTTTCTCTCAACAATCGTGAATAGTGATTCCGATTAGATGTCAGAAGATTAAACGAGTCTTCTTTAATCATCACAACAGACGCATTTTTTTTGGCTGCAACCAAAGCTCAAGTTTTCATTTATGAAAAGAGCATCATTCATTTCAAAGGCGGATCTTTAGGGATAAATTGCCTTTTTCTTTCCTCCGAAAACATCCCAAAAAACCCAAAAAGAGAAACAATCCACAGGGCTGTCATGCGAGACATGCAAGGATCCCTTGTTTCTATCAACACAGGGTTGGTCCTAATATTCCCAAAGCAGGCACAGACGGCTGGTCTGTGAGGTGCGAGATGCTGTTTGCTGTTTTCCCAGAACGGTGAATCGGAGGCCAAAAAAATCCAGGAGCGCCGACACGAGGCGGCCCACCATGCACGTGGTAGTGCATGGTACGTCGTCGCATCACATCACATCAAATCAAGCGGCATTAATAAAAGACACGATTCTCAACGCAGAGCAGAGACGAAGAGGAAAAGGTTCTGTAGAGAGAGAAAGAGAGGACGGTGATGAAACGGGCAGACATCTGTTCGTCGTCACCCACTTTTCTAAGACAGAATAGCACTTGATGGGACTTATCGTCAGAACAGAACAAAACCCTATCAATTTTACCTCTCGTCTTCCCCATCCTCGAAAGCGAAGGGGAGAGAGAGAGAGAGAGAGAGGGAGGGAGCGGTGTTACCGTAAGAGGAAACAAAGCCATGGTTGTGGGTGGATTTTATAAAAGCCACGGCGGTCAAAGTCATGTTGGATTCTTCTGTCATGCGTTTTCTTCTGTATCTTATGGTTTTCTTTGCTTGGTGGAGTGTGATATGAACCATATAAATCATTCTTAACTCACTCCTTATTCCATGAGTGGAAATCGATCGATCAAATTGCTTGGATAAGATGTGTTGCATATATAACCAAGAGATTTGCATAAGTTCTTCCATTGAAGAATGCCCTTCCTTATCTTCAATTTTAATTATTTTCTTTAAATCTTCTTCGTTCTGTTGATACTGAACACTTGTTTAGAAGATCATACTTAAATTATTATGATTTAACTTAAGATAATTTGTCCATCTTTTTTCGATAAATAAATTTGATGGAGATTATATGATTTATTCGTAAACGAGAATAGATAAAAGTTGATAATTTTAGCCAAATGTTTTATCCAACCTCATAATCACCACATCAACTTCATTTTGGCACTCTCGTAAGCTAATGCCATACCTTTTCTGTTGTCTTATGACCATGTTTTTACGATTAATGACTCTTAAGTTGTGCTTAATACAGTGATTTAAAATCAATCTACCAAAAGAATGTATTTTGCTTTCATGAGAGCGTGATATGACTTGGTCACCCTGTCTTGTCTGCCTATATTAGACTCCAACATGCTATGCGCAATGGAGACCTGTCTTATCAAGACTATGATCCAAGTAAATGTAGTGTGGAAGCCATGGAGATCTCTCCAATTAAAATATGGAGTTGGTAGGCATATGTTTGTTAATATGAATATGTACTAACAAATATGTTTAGTAAGTGTTAGGTGTTGATTGTATTTAAAAATGCAAGTGATGAAAGCATGGAGAAATCAAGAAAGACAAACAATTAGTGTACTAATCCTAAGGGGAAATTAATGGTTGTCTTCCCATTTCATTTGGGGTGCATGATGATGCCTCCACCTCTTCTGGTGTTGGCTTTGGCAATGTGTGTGTGTAGGGCGGAGGTGGTCTACATTAAGTCACCAAGTTAGCCAATGCATGGATGATCTGTGATTAGGTTATTACTACATTCTTATTTGTTAGTGTAATGTGCTGTGTCATCCCCATGAAGATCTTGGCAACTTCACACATGTTGGAAGTAAACAGAAAAAGAGGATCTTTTTTTGTATCCTTGCCTTCAATCCAATGAACTTCTTCAGGCACAGAGAAGGGAAGTGTTCAATCCTTACACAAGAAATGCCAGTTTCTGATGTAGTGTTCCAAGTAACTCAGATACACTTTGATCTAAAATTGCATGCTAATATATCACTATTAGCATCTTTACTACCATGCCATGGCTACTATAGCATATACTTACTGCATATGAGACAGTCATGCAAAATGATGGAGGCAATTAATTAGAGGAAAATCCCAAAAACTTTCATGGCTGTTGGTCATGACAGACAAAGTCATTGATTAGCTTCAAACAAATCTTCTTGTGGGAAACCCATCATACCATGAACACACACAAGAGAAAAAGAGAGAGGAAAAGAAAAGATTAATTGCGATATTTCTTAGACACCAGCATGATTCCACCTTTGTTTACCTCTTAAAGTTTTGCCATGGACAAGAATAGCTTAGCTTGTCATTATTGGAGAAGAAACCATTGCTGCTGCATGTGAAATACCATATATTTCACCACAATGGTATGGGAAACCATTAACACTTGCATCTATATCTTGCAGTGAGTGTAATCCTTTTGAAACAGAAGATAAACATTCTTCAAATTCTAATTAATTGTATCAACAAATCTTACCACAAGATTAATTTTGATTTTTTAATGGAAAAAATCTAATTTGACTCGTTGACTTCTGTCTTGGGTGCTGCTGCAACAACCTGAGTTCCTCTCTTTAGACACTGAACTGTATTGAGAGTTTATTGTCACAAAACCTATATTATTTCCAACAAGATAATTATATAAAGATAAGATCTGATGGAGCAAACAACGCATAGATTAAGTGGTACTACTTTCTAAAATAAATATGGATAGGTGGGCTAATAAAACTTCTCAAAGTTTATTAGAAGTGCAGATACTTAATTAACCAATTCATGTGGGATTCTTTTATCTCCAACTTTAGTTTCCAAAAAGATGTCTCTCTCCAAAGATAAATATAATATAACAAAAGGGCATGCAATTACCAAATTTAGCAATGTGAAAGACGAAATTTTAAGTAATTAATACTTCCATTAATGAAGTTACCTAGAAAGAACCCCTTCATTCTCTCTCTCTCTCTCTCTCTCTCTCTCTGTTTGCTTGTTTGTGCATAGAATTTGATGTACAAGAAATAGTATTTTTGGGTGGGTTACCTAATGCAGTCACAGGTGAGGGAAAATGGAACTCATGGGAGATCAAAGAAGGGAATTTGGCAAAGAAGTCTCAGATCTTGATTGGGAAAACAACAATGTCAAAACATTATGCTAGTTTTGGTAGGAACATGAAGAGAAGCTAATACTCAGTAAAGCAGGCAATCCCATGTTACTAGTCCATGAAAGAAGAAGAAGAAGAAGAAGAAGAAGCATTGATTCAATCATATCAATCACCATGTTAATTTCCATTTGAATCACATCACCAAGAAGAACTATTCATACTACCAAAAGATCTCAAACATAATCAACATCCGCAGTCATAATTAGCAGAAGAGGATATACATTCAAAGACTCAGGTAAATGTGTGTTCCCATAGAGCACATCCACCACTATGTTCATGAACAAGACAACACAGGATATGATCATACTAACCTTCATAGTGGAATGAGATCCCACTGTAACTACAACAGTACTTAGTTGAGCACCGAGAGCGGTATCATGCCACCGGAATGCGCCTCGGCGACCGCCATTGCCGCTGCTTCGTCTCCGCTGGCGTCCACGGTGGGGAGCATCGGATGCCCATGGAGGTGATGTTGGTATCCGCCACTCACCAAGTTTAGGTCGGATTCCGGCTGATCATAGCCGATGACGGGAACTGCCGCCGCCATGGGAACCGGTGGCTGCGGGTTGTAACCCTGCAGCGGCGGAAAGGGCCGCTTTCGCTTCTTCTTCTCGTAAGCGATCCCCCTCGCTTTGGCCTGGCTGTCCCTCACCTCCCTGAGGTACAGCCGGACGGCGCGCGCCGCGAAGGGGTTGGCCTCCGGCTGGCCGCCGTCCTCCTCGAAGGCGGCGCGGAGGCGGCCCACGAGCGCGTCGAGGCTGCCCCAGGCCTGCCTGAGGGGGCAGGGGCACGGTGCCGGGGGATGCGGGTGGCCGAAGAAGGGGCACCCGGCAGCGTGGACCTTGGTCTTGCCGAACTGGTCGAGGTAGCGGAGGAACTCGAGCACGTGGGCGCCGCTGCACCGGGCAAGCTCGAGCGGCGGGCGGTGGTTGCGGAGGTACTGTCTGAAGGAGTTCCAGTCGCGCCGCTTCTGCGACTCGTACCGGCTCGGCCTGCCGCCGCCATCAAGAGCGCCCGAATTCCCCGAGCTATCCGAGTTCGCCGACGGCATACTGAAACAAGCTTCCTGGATCTTACAGAAAGTCAGCAACAGGAAGAACACAAGGACTTCCGACACACAAAACTTAACCAAGGTTCCTAGGTCTTCTTGTTTGTGCAGACGTGCTTTGATCTAAGCCAACAACCTCTCTTCTCAATCTCTAGTTTCAGATAGATATGGATGTCCTGAAGAAAAACCTAAGTCGCGAACCCTAGATCAGATGATGCACACACAGAAATCTAAGCTTACTTCATAGTAAGAGAGAATCTCGAAAGAGAAAGAAGGGAGAAGAAGCTTTGTTGAAGGTGCAGAGAGGAAGAGCTTCAAAGAGCTGGAGAGATCTGAGAATTCGCTCAAGCTCTCTTGCCACCGGAAGAGGAAATGGCTAGAAACTAACTAAAGCCAGAAAGAGTTGATTCGATGAGGAGAACCATGAGCTTTTAGGGGAGGTAGGAAGAAGGGGTCGTGGGCAAGTGGGGAGGGTACATCAGGCAGATGATGTAGCCATTTGAGACTTGAGAAAGAGACACCAAACACTGTGCAGCCCCTAACAAAACATGGGACCTGTAGAAACCATTCAACATGTTGAACTGATATGCTCTTAAAATACCAAGTTATGGTTAAGCAAAACCTCCTTATTTTGATGCCAAAACATGGAAATAACCAAATGCTTTTAAGGAAAGAGTTACTGAGAGTGAAGGAAAAGATGGGGAATAATGTGTGGAAGCTGAAGGATGAATTGTGAGAGAGAGAGAGAGAGAGAGAGAGAGAGAGGAGACAAGTGGTGGGGGCTTCAACGGAGACAACAACTGATGGGGTGTGATGGCATTTCGATGATTCACTTCACAAAGAGAAAAAAGGTCGTCTTCTCCCTTCCCTTCCCTTCCCCGCATTGGGTGTGCAGTCGCATCTTCTTCCTCGGCCCAACCGTTAAGTAGATGCATTTATGACATCCCCGAGCCTAACCCACTTTTTGCTCTGATTAATGGGTGTTAGGAACTATTAATCTAATAATAATGTGCCCAATTCACTTACTAGATATCGAGGGTACGATGCAATTTAGGTTATAATATGAATACTCATGGAGATTACTGGGAAAGATCAAAGTTGATATGTTAGCTAGAGGTAGAAATCAATCAAGCACGGCTGGCAGTTAGGTTCTTAATCTTAATGAATAGTCAAGATTAGCCTGTTAAATAATTGAAGTCCAAATTAATTAACCCTCTATTTTGGTAGAATAAGCCAAATGCTGATGGCGCAGCACACATACGTAAACATATATGCACCTACATGCATGTACGTTAATGCACGTACGTACGTTGACATATAAATGTGCGTATATATATACATGCATGCTGCACTCAATTCATCAGAGAATGCTCAGAGTGGGAGAACCCCCCCACAAGCTCCAACTCTCGTGAACCTCTCTTTGGCCTTTTCTCCTTGCTCGATCCAAGCTATTTTCTCTTTGTCTATAGCCAACTTCTCTCTCTCTCTCTCTCTCTCTCTCTCTCTCTCTCTCTCTCTCTCTACTCCTGTGGCTTTCACCCCCCCCAAGAAATCCTGTGATAACAGTATATATCATCCACGAACACCAATCATTCTTGTTGATAGAATCTGCCAAACTGGTTGATTAGGCAATTGGCTCAACCACTGATGCATTACTGTGCATCAATAGGAATCCAAAAGATGTATGTTTACTAATATATATTTAGAACATGTCCCTGAATTTGGTATCTGTAACTCGCAGAACTGCTATAATTAAGCAGGATGAACATGACTGCTACAAGTGCAGCTCCAAAGTTGGACTGGTAGTAACTACCTCCTCCAGAATTCTAGGGTGATGTTATGATACCACTTAACCAGGGTGCTCCATCATAACATCACCATAACATCTCTTCAGAATCTTAACACATAGCGGCATGCAGGTTATGTTGCATGTAGACAGATTTGTGGGAACACTTGCAGAACTGGAAGTGTAAGACATGTAGTAACAAAGGTTAGAAAGTGTAGAAGAATGACAAGCCCAATCACTCTCCCCGCAAAGCTCAGCTCCACAGGACCACGGCATTCGCCACTCCTTAAATTCTTCCACAACTAGCAGTTGTTTCAGAAACCCAGCTCTCATAATTCTTTATCATTTTAACTGGGCAAATATGTTCGATGACTACCAACAGCTCGAACACCAATCAAAGTCTGCAAGGAAGCCTCAGTTCTATCATCTTCTCTTGATCCGAGATCTTATCATCATCGTCTCATCCACACACCATCAGATCAGAATTAACTAATCTTAACGCATGAAAAGCTCCAAAAAAGACTAACGCAAAGTTCTACAGGACTTACCTCTGTAATTGCATGCAGTGTATGCTTTTATGCAGCTTTAATTACGTTGTCCACAGTAATATGAAGAAATGGTACATTGCACTTGTGACCATCAATTGTTCTTTCCGTCGCCTTTGATGTAGCAATTCAAATAGCTAATATTGTTAGATTTGACAGCGACCAATCAAGAGTTGACATGTCTTGTCAAGTTGGTTATGAGAGTTCACTTAGTCAGGACACTGACGTAACACCATCTAAGAAGTATAATTATTAGTATGGTGATGTTTTGATGCCACCTAACAAGGGTGCCCGATCAACCTAACATGTAAAAGGAGATCATTCTGCGCTAACACATAGGGGTTACACCTGAGGCCCTACAAACTAAGAGTCTCTCCAGATATATATACACTATAACATAAAACCTAAATGTTGCTAGTTTTAGTTTTATTTTTATATCCTATAACAGGAAAAATCACTCCTTCATGGATATCTCATTACTAGAATATAATTTTCTTAAAAAAAAATATTCAAACTAAACAAGCATACAAGTGTAGTTTTGTAGGATTATTCGACCTTGAAAAGGTGTGTCATTAAGAAAGTGATAGTAGAAAAAAAATCAATTCCATCTTATCCAGAGGCATTCGATTCTCAATCATGAAAGGGATAGTATCCCAAAAAAAAAAAGGATTATATCAAATCAAATTCGTCATATGGGGCAAAATCTGAGTCAAATAAGCGCCGCAGCTCGCTGAACATAATAATAAACCCACGAGTCTCAAGACTACATTGGCTGCTTTCTGGATGGTTCTCGTATAATTAAAGCTGATGGGATGTGAACAAGGTGAGGTGGTGTCTTGAAAGAGACATCTTGTTTCTGGGTGGGGCTCCCAACCATGAGAAGGGATGAGTTGTAGCATTCACTTCATGTGGACATGCACTTGCTCTGAACGTCTTTCTTTTAACTCTTCCGAGCAAGCCTGCATGATCTCCATGGGCCGCAGGTCCCTTTAATCATGCAGGAGGATCCACTGCTTTATCAATCCATGTCTTTTTCTGCTTAACGAAACACAAAAGACAGACTCCGTATCGAATGATAGATTGCACAATGCTCCAACAAACACAGTCATAAACAATCTAAACGTGCCAATGGCAATATAGTGAGAGCATCGACTCAGAGAATGGAGAAACTGCAAGGGAGGAAGGGAGGAAAAGATAAATGCTCTGAGACTGGGTTGAGAGTGGATCTAAGGTCCGGAGACCGAATCACCCATCAAGATTAGAATTCCACCAAACACGAAAAGTTTTGGACAAAAGATCATATCGATTTTGATATATCGGATTGAAGATGTGGATCAAATTTGACATTAATAGTATGGATGCTGACCAATGGATCATCAACAGCCAAGTTTCAGATTACAAGATCACATGATTGTCTGAAATTATTGTGTTGAAACAAAATCATCCTCTTTGAGTTTAACAACCATTTAATAATTTTTTTTGCCATACTATTATATATATATATATATATATATAATATAAAATTCATTCGACTCTTTTAGTAAAGTTGACTATTTAGCTCATGTTACCACATCAATTATTTTTCTAAAAATACTAACATGACAAAAAGTCGGAAGGTTTGACATTAGGCTTGTGAAGCATGCATCACTTTTCGAGTCAAACAAGAATACGAAAGTAGCTTCTTTTCTCTTTGGTTTCACTCTCATTCCTCTGGACACAAGGATTCAATCAGGCTCCTCTGATATTAGATCGGTTTTGATGTCATTTGTTATGATTCGTTTGACATGATAATATTAAATTTCCATTAATTTATAGAGCATGAAATCACTAGCTGAAGACAATATCTCCATGGGGCTCAGCTCGCGTGAATGCATGCAGTGGACCACGACCATGCCGATCCATGCTGAATAGAATGGCGAACGGATCGACTTGGCACCAAATGGTGGTTCCGAGTTCAGTGGCGTGTATCTTGCATGGACCCTGGAGGAGATGGTGAACCTGATTCCTCTACAGTTTCTCCAGTCTTCCGTCTCTCGATCTGCCAAATGCAATGAGTCGTGTCGTCAGAGAGTTTATGTGATCCATCGTTGACAAATGGCCATGAATCCAAGTCTCATATCCATGGACTGCTGCTGCAAAGTCTGAGAAGAAAAGGTTGCTTCAACCATCATTCATTCTTCTTCAGCTGTATTAAAGAAAGAGAGAAGACCTCGATGATCGTTGATTAGAGCAGCAGGTGTTTGCTTTTCGGGCCCTCCTTCCCGAGCATCTCCTTTAATTTCCGTACTCAATTCCTGCGCTGGACGAGTCGTGGACAGGAGGTTGACCTGAGCTGCGACATCAGGAGAACATTGAGTGCACCGACCCAATATATATAGACTTGTCCTCTTCCAGTCCATGAAGCCCACAAGATTTATCTGTCTTCTTCTTCTTCTTCCATAAGCATGCATTTCTAATAGTAGAGGTAGGCAAGAGGCAATTATTTAGCAAGTGGCATTTACTTTGGGATCTGACATTTAGGTTTCAAGCGAAACATTCTGTAGGATCTGTCCAGTGATTGGATCCAAGCCAGCAGCCAATTCAGTGACTGATGCAGAGGGCCATACTTGGGTTGGTGGATTATCTCATGTCTCATAAAATAATCCTACTGATTAAATCTTAAATTTATGTTATTGAAATTAATAATTAAATTTAAATTGAAAAAGTCTGTGCAAGATTATACCCATAGGAGAATATTAAATTATAAATTTCATTCAATTAATATAAATAAATATGCTTATACATATTCTTTTATATCTTTTCTCTCACTTTCTGTAGAGAAAATCCAAGACTATTTTTCTCTTCATCTAGAGATATATAAAATATTTTATAAAATAATGGTATCTTAATTTTTATGATTTATTTCCTTAAAAAAAATCATACTTTAATTTCTTCTCTTCCAAAAACACTAGTTTTAGGAATTCAAAAATTGAACGAATTTGGTGACGCAATAATGATTATCTAAAAATACATATGAGATATGATAAGAAAGAACTTAGGTGGAATTAGTAACCCATCATACCTATTTTATAAATAAATCCATTTTTAATATATTATTATGTAATTAGGTACTTAAAATTATATATATATATATATATATATATATATATATATATATATATATATATATATATATATATATATATATATCATGCTACCATAGTAGTTAAAATTTATTATATAGGAATATATGACATATAAAAGAATATACATAGAAAACTGTTATAGGACCTTAAAAAAAAGGAATCATAAAAGTTTTGTAATAGGACAACCCAATTTTCTCACTTTTTTCCTTTACCTCTAAAAAACAAAAAAGCCAAAAAAAAAAGACTATTATTATTATTATTATTATTATTATTATTATTATTTATACCAGGTTTTTTGTCCTCACGCCTCATGCCCACTCGATTTCCTCACCCTCTCCGCCACATAATCCCACATCTCTCTCTCTCTGGGATCCGATCATTAATCCTACTGCTAAAACCACAAGTGTTGGCTTATGATTGTTGGGGAGGCAGAGTTTAATCCAAAGATCGATGTCATTAGTCTAAATTAACATGAATAAAAATTAAGAATATTTTTCTCTTTCTCTCTCTTTCACCACCGCCACGGCCTTATATCTGTTCATCCGTCGATGGACATTACAAGCTGCATAAAGACGATCATAGAATTATATACCCATTAAAACCCTCTCACCTTCACTCTCCTTATAAATATTTCTTTTGGAGTAGTATTAGGTTCTTATTCTGTTATTATTTCTTTTCATCGGACTTCTTTTTTAAGTCTTCCGGCCATCGAGGTTGGATCTTTTTTGCTGCCAGATCTCAGTTCTCGCCAGACAACCTTAGGGTAGATTCGAATTCGGGGCCTTGCTTTTTTTTTTCCTTGTCTTTGTGGTCGTGATTTCCGATACTAGGGCTCTCGTTTATGGCGGTGATCGATGGAGAAGGCGGGGGCTCGGAGGACGCAGGCGCCGGTGATGGGATTGGAGGACACGGCGGCGGTGTCTCTGGTGAGATCTCTCTTTTCTTTTTCTCTTCTCGTTTTTCATCGAGATCTCGGACTATATGGCGCTGTAGATTTGGTTTTGTGGGTTGATTTGGTGGAAAGATTGGTTCTTGATGGAGTCGTACTGTTGAATTGGGTTTAAGGGATGTGGGATGCCGCTTTCTCGTCGGGTTTTTCTTCTGTATCTTTTGCATGAGGTCTTCAGGTGATCGTAAAGTGACTTGGACAAGTGGTTGGCCTTCTAGTGGCGGATCCATCTTTTGTCTTAATGCCAAAATGACGAACTTGTTCTTTTTTTTATCGGATCAGGAAAACGATGCCTATATTATTATTTTTAGTCGGATGTTGATTTCTGTTTCTTCTTTCTCTGGGTACTTGCTCTCTGATCTTGTTGGTCTACGTGGCCTTGGATTTGAAATGGTCAGCTAGCCCTCTTAGTGGGCACCTGGACATGAAAACCTGACTTCTTGTATATGGTGATTAAACTAAGCTAATTGTTCAAACTTAGAACGTTTAGTTGTGACTAGGTACGAGATCTTTCAAACAAGGCACATGCGACACGGTCTTCCCGTATTTTTGACGATTTCATTGAGTTTCAATGTTTGCATGTGTAATGCCTCCATGAATTCTGTTCCTTACTCTACGTCAGCTGTTAAGCAAGGATGATGGTACTGAAATTGCTATGTTTAGCTAATAAATCTTGGTTCGTATTTAACTTCATCTCATGCCTTCTTACTCTCGATGCAGATATAGCTCAATTTGATGCTTCACAATATGCATTTTTTGGAAATAGTGTCATGGAGGAAGTTGAGCTAGGGGGATTGGAAGATGATGATGTTGGTGACGATTCTGGCTTTCTTGGGATTGATGATGAGGATTATCAATTTTCTTACCTGGGGGATAGAGTAGAAGTAAGTCTCTTCAACAGGAATACACAATTACTTGATATTGTCATCATTCATATCCTAATTATGCTTCCTAGTTTATTTTAATTTGGTTTATATCAACATTGCTGGAGTCAATCTTCACTACTGATTTTCACTCATATCTATTCCATTGTATCTGGTAGCTTGGTTTCGTCTGTTAACACTTTGATACCAATCTGGATTCTTATGTTTACCATGAATGTCTTGATATTGATATTTTGCTTTGTACATGCTTTCAAGCTTGCTGCTGCTCCACTCCATAGTTTTGTGTGCAACTTTAATATACAATATTAGCTTATCTTTATTATGTCAACATTGGATACATTATGATCAAAACTGACAGAGTATTAAATTTGTTATATTTTGGTTAAAGTCATTCTAATCAGCAAACTTTCCTGTTTCTTGTGCTGTTCCCTTTTAACCATTAATCTCTATTAAGCAGCTATTCATCTTTTTCCTATCTTGTTCTTCTGAATTATTGTTCTTGCATGCAAAGATGCATGAATATACTTTTTTATGCTAATATCGCATATATGAGTTTTGCACCTATGATGTTGGTTCATTTGAGCACATATCTTGCTCTGACAGTATGGAAGTGGTTTTATGAAGCCCTGTTCTTAATAAAACAATCTTACCATATTTACAGGGGGAAGGCATTGGATCCATCACTGATATTGATGACCTTGCAAGTACCTTTTCAAAGGTTAGTTTTTTTCCCCATGTTTTATTCATATAGATATTTTCCAGTAAAGTGTTATGGATCACAAGTCTATAGAATTACTAGATATAGTAAAGACCTAATGGGCCTGGAAGCTATTAGCTTCCTTGATGGTACGGGAAGTAATTGAAGCTTGAAGGTGTGGAGTATGCATAAGACATATGCATCATGTTACCTATGTTATCTTGAACTTTAAGAATCAAATACATGTTCTTGATCGACCGCCATGCTAATGCCTCTTGGAGTTGAGATATTTTCTTTTATCATTTTATTTTAGGACTTTTAATGAGGTTAGTTGGTGATGACTAATGATTTCATGACAGTATTGGAGTAGCAATAAGTGAAAATTGTCCAGTTAATGTCTTGGTAGAATATGATAAAGTACCAATCTGAGGCACATATTTGTCTCATTTGGTTTAATACAGGTGCTATCTTTCTGCTGGATAATTGACATATATAGTGCTATCTGAATTTACATATTCTTGAGTCAAATGCTTGCTAGACTGTTTGCCTATAGAATATCTACTATTAACTTACAGTGGCTTTCCCTATCATCATGACATGAAGTAAGTTATTTTGGATTTTGAGGCTTATTATATCTTCTATTATTTCACATTCTGCCATTAGCTGGTATCATATTAATAGCTTGAAAATTCCTATATACCTTGGTTTCTTGGTATTATTTGGCATTCTGATAACTCTATCATTAAGCTTTAGGAAAGAGTTATTGAAAACAGGATAAGACTTGAAACAAATATCTCTGAAAGTCAATTTGGTTTTATGACACGAAGATCAACCATAGAATTTATTTATTTATTAAGATACTTAACGAAAAAGTATAGGGAAAAAAAGAAAGATTTGTATATGATTTTTATTGATTTAGAGAAAACCTATGATGGAGTTCATAGAGATTTATTATGATCGGTTTTTAAAAAAGATATATCCATCAATTATATTAATGTTATTAAGGATATGCATAATAATGGAACCATTAGTGTTAGAACTAAAGGGAGTGTGTCTAGTGAGTTTCCTATTAGCATAAGATTACATCAATGTTTCGCATTAAGTCCCTACCTTTTCACATTGATAATGGATGACTTTTCTAGTTATTTACATAATAGACCTCTTTGGTATATGTTATTTGCTGATGAAATTGTCTTAGTTGATGAGAGTCTAGGTGAAATTAATTATAAACTTCAGTTATGGAGATGATTCTTATAAACTAAAGGTTTTAGATTAAGTAGGACTAAAACTGAATATATGAGACATAATTTTAGTAATATTAGGAATAGACAGGAGCATGGTCTGCAGTACCGGACCGTACCACCCGATATGGGCGGTACGTACCGGTCCGACAGGCTTCCGGTACGTGGACCGTCTGTTACCGGTTCGACACTGTAGCACTGTAGCAATGCTACAGTGCTAGGCACGCCTAAATATACCGAGCGGTACACCTGGGTGTATCGCTCGGTATACCGTACCGTACCGGTACCGAGCCCAGGTCGAAACTCCGGTACGGTACGGTATTGCGGACCTTGGACAGGAGAATATGGTTAAGTTGGATGAACAAGAAGTTTCTTCAAGTAAAGACTTTAGGCATTTTGAATCAATTATTCAACAAGATGAAGAGATCGATAAAATATTATTCATAGAGTAAAATAGGATGATTAAGATGACGAGGGACGTAAGGAGTTTTGTGTGATCATTGGATAGATACCTTTCAGATTAAAAGAAAGAAGACAGTTGTGAGACCAACAATGCTTTATGGATTTGAGTGTTGGGTAGTTAAGAAACAATATATACAAAAAGTTAGTGTTGCTGAGATGGATGTGTGAAGTTACTAGGAAAGATAATAAAGAAAATATTTTTATCCGTGAATAATTAGGTATCATTGTATTGTATTAATAGAGGATAAGATGAGAGAAAATTATTTAAGATGGTATAGACATGTGCTTAGGAGGCATATGGATGTCATAATCAGAAGAGGTGAAATGATTAATATTAGTGGTACGAGGAAAGGTAGAGGAAGACCTAAAAAGAGCTTAATAGAAATTATAAATAAAGATTAAGTATTCTAAAGTTAACATATGACTTTTTATAGATCTCAACGGTGGCAAAAGATCCATGTAGGAGACCCTAATAGTTGTGATTTATAGCTTTGTTGTTGTTGCTATTGTTGTTATTGTACCTTAGTGTCGTTGTATCTTCTGTTTTATTCTTCTTGCCGCATTAGATGCTCACATATGCATCCATATTTAGTTCTCATGATTGGTTCATTCTTATGCAACTTTTGGTAAACGAAAATTAATAAAGTGAAGATTGCGTATAACCTGGTGCAGTCTGATGCTTTCAGCATGCCTTAGTGTTGTTGTAAACCAGACTTTGAAATATCGATGACTAGTTGAGAGTTACAAGATTTCACCTTGAGGGCATCGATTTTTTGTAACGTGTTTCCTAAAAATTAACACCTTAAGGCTTTGTCAGTTGACCAAAATTTGGTCTAGGTTTCTAGAATCTATGACTTCCAACTAAAGGCTCCTTAGATATTGCTTCTCCTAAAGCTTTAAGATTTAAATTTTTCATGTATTGGCGTTCATGAATATGTCATATTAGTCAAGGGCCTGACGCATCTGCTTGATGCTTACATTAGATGTGTGCCTGGTGCATGATCTCATGCCTTAAATGGAACACAAATATGTTACATAGTCCTTCCACAACCAGTAGAGGGAAAGTTTGATTTCTTTTCTTTCTTGTTATGGACTGAAATGCCAAGCTTTCTGAATTTTTGCTATAGAAGCTCTTGTCATTAAATAAGCTTAAGCATGCAATTTATGTAGCTCTGTTATTTTTCTATTAACATGATCTTATATAATTTTCAAAGACTGTACGAGTTTGGGGCTTAAGACATAGATCTCACCTTATCAAGAGACTGGATGTGATACCTTGGCCATCCTCTTTTTTAGAATTGTTTTCTGTGGTTGACTTTCCTATATGACAACATGCGGCCATTATATGATAATACAGCTGGAATATGTTGAAAGATTTTGCTCTCCACAGCAGGAAGGAGGAATGTTTTTTCAACATAATCTGTATAAATTTTTTTGCTTTTTTTATAGATTAAACTGTACGAACAACCTCTTTTGCTATATATTTGCTTAAATGACTGTTTTATGAGGATGAGAAGGCACCACCTATCATGGTTTGATGTTTTGGGTATCAGGCCCATGCCTGTCCCCAAATGGACCGATACAGGTTCGGCATGTGCCAGCATACTGATACACGATATGCTGCACATGCCACAGAACTTTTTTTAAGATTCGAGAACATTTGAAGAGGTATGTGCCATGGTCCATGCCGTCTATCGTACAGGACATACCAGTCTAGGAGAAATGTAGAACTATGTACCTATTCTATGTTGAAACAAGCAACAATGCATGTACTTCCAACTCTTCTATGTTCAAAATGGAAGCATTTATGTTCCTTGGAGGCCTATTGTGGGTAATTTTTCTATGATTGGATATTAGCAAAATATTGTGATGGGTTTAAAAAGACTATGCATTATGGTACTCCACTTCTACATTTGCTACAAATTTTTATCTTGTAAGTTTCTTCCCCTTGTTTAGTTCTAATTGATGGTTATGACTGGTGGATTTTGGTTCCTTTTTTTTGTTTCTTTAGTGCCATATAGTTAGCACAACTTAGGCATGTTCAGATAGGCTACGATTCATTACATTCAGTTGTCTTGGATTTGAAGACCAATGAGATATATGCATTTCATTCGAATGATTACTTTTGCAAAGGCAGCTGTTTAAGAAACACATTGTTTGTTCTGGCAATACTCTAAGCATCTTGATATTGCAAGTTTCAATGGGTTGACACTTTGTTTGTAGAAAATATGTTCACTGTGCATGATCATAAGTAGTCTATTATTGTGCTATATTTGTTGTTATAGCTGTTAAACCTGGAAATTTATTGGTCCATGTATCATATGCTCATGGTTATATGCTGCTGCACCATATTTTGTTAATTATATTTATTTTTGGTTTCTTTTAGTTGAACAAGAATACTGTTGAACTGAGGAGCACGGGGGTAATTGGTGATAGGGGTTCTTTATCTAGGGAAGGTAAGGTTATTTCTGTTAATAAGATATTCCAATAAGTAGAGTGTTTGTTTGAAAAAAATTTGTTTTGTGAAGATATATGCAAAGGGGAACATCAGTTTATAGTTGTGTGTGCCATGGTTTATTAGAATATAAGAAGTCATAGGCTAAACTTCTTGATGATTCTTAATTAACATGGTGGTCTGTTGAAAACTGCATGTTAAAAATATATGGCTGTGGTTCATTGGAAACTGCATGCTGAAAGATATATGGCAGTAATTTTTCACTGGATCTGATTGTTTTCAAATTTTTGGACGAGCATGATTGATGTTATAAATGGTACAACGTGACTATAATTCTATTTGTGCTACCTCTTTCCTTATTGAGAGGTGTCTTCTAGAGTTATATCAATTGCAATGGAACTTGCCCATTTAGTCATCATCTTCTCAACTTCTTTTGATGACTGTATATTCCGTGACTACAATTTCACAAGGGTAACAGCAAGGCTTCCAATTGCTACTCCAGTTAAGATTGGTAGAAAAATAGTAATGTTATGATGTTAAGGGGTCTTGTGATTGCCTTTTGTATAGAGGCATAATACCTGATACATGCTTATGCTTCCTGTCTTGGCTTGATATGTACGACTTGTCTTTGAAACCTTCAATATCTGGTTTTTGCATGCTAGAACTAAGATGTAACTTTTTACATGAAGTCCCCTCCTTTTGAAGATCTTTAGCAAAATTTTCCTGTATAAGTTTCAGGCACATCTCTTGAGACCTGTGTTTTCAGATTTTGTAAGTTTCTGAAGAAGTTCCTAGAAACTACATAAGATGTAATGAGTATCATCCAAGATGTAATGATTAAATTCTCTCTCCTTGCATATATAGTGTCATATTTGCGACTCGTTTGCTTGCTTATGATCTCCTTTTCTTTGCATCAAGTTAAATTGTTGATTTACTTTCTGTGTGAATTAAATTGTTTCATATACCTGTTAGGACTTAATTTGGTAACATAATTCTTAATGAATTTGATATTCCAAGCTTGTTGACCTGTCCGACAACTTGGTCAATGAACACTTTTTGACTAATATTCTCTGTTTAGGTTCATCAACAGCAAACTGGGCACAGGAGCCAGGATTCTCAAACTGGCAAGATCAGCATATATTAGATGTCGAAAATGTCCAGGATGGTAGAAGGTGGTGGTCACATCCACATCCTCATTCAGGGCATTTTACGGACTCCAGACCTCTGTACAGAACATCCTCCTCTCCTCAGCAGCAACAACAATTCCAACCTAGTGAACCAATCCATATACCAAAATCTCATCACATTTCCTTTCCTCCACCTGGTGCACCCTCACAGTTTTTCCCACATCACACACACCATGGAATGGTTTCATCTCCTCCTGGTGTCCAGGTGCCTTTCTCTCCGCCAAATCCCTATCCTTTATCCCAACTTCGTCCTTCAGCAGCACTGGCTCAGTTTTGTCCACCTGGGCTCCCCGGTAATATCAGGCAACAGAATCATTGGTCAGAACGACCTAGTTTCCTTTCATGGGACAATTCAAATATGTTATCTGATGTCACCCAGCATCACAGGCCTCAGTTAAACAATTCAGTTCCTTCTCAACTGCTGACACAACAACAACAACAACAACATGGAATTCACCAACTTTTGCCTCCAATCTCACATTTTCCCCACATGCAGCCTCAGCAGTTCCACCCTGGTCATTCCCCATCACAGATGATGAATAGGTTTGAAGCTGAGTTTAGAGACCCGAGATTGAGACCAATGTCCAGGGGGAGACAGAGCTTTGGTTTTTCTCAACAGTCTTCTGATATTGGCAGCCAGAAGTTAGATAATGGGTGGCCAAAATTTCGTTCAAAGTACATGACAACTGAAGAGCTTGAAAATATTTTGAGAATGCAACACGCTGCAACTCATTGCAATGACCCCTACATAGATGATTATTATCACCAAGCTTGCCTAGCAAAAAAATCTGCTGGATCAAGTATGAAGCACCATTTCTGCCCAAATGTCACCAAGGATCTGTCTTTTAGAGCACGGTCAAAGGACGAGCCACATGCGTATCTCCGGGTGGATGCTCTTGGAAGACTTTCCTTCTCCTCAATCCGTAGACCTCGTCCGCTTCTTGAAGTTGAATCACAATCAGCAACAGTGGATAACATCTACGACCAGAAATCACCTATAAAGCCTCTAGAGCAGGAACCTATGTTGGCTGCTAGAATCACCATTGAGGACGGCTTTTGCCTTCTGCTTGCTGTAGATGACATCGATCGCCTCTTAAAATTCAGCCAGCCACAGGATGGTGGCTCCCAACTTAGGAGGAAAAGGGAATTCCTCTTACAAGAGCTTGTTGCATCACTTCAGCTAGTTGATCCATTTAGCCCTGGTAAATCTGGCCACTCTGGGCTAACCCCAAATGATGATATTGTGTTTCTTCGCCTAGTCTTTCTGCCAAAGGGCCAGAAGCTTCTTTCCCGGTACCTTCAACTCCTAATCCCAAGCAGTAGTGAGCTAATCCGTGTCATTTGCATGGCTATATTCCGCCACCTGAGATTTCTATTTGGGGTCCTGCCATTGGATTCTAGTTCACCTGAAAGCACAGTTAATCTTGCAAAGACTATTTCTTTATGCATAAATGGCATGGACCTTAGTGCTCTCAGTGCTTGCCTAGCTGCCATTGTTTGTTCCTCGGAACAGCCACCTCTTCGTCCACTTGGAAGCTCTGCTGGTGATTGTGCCACCGTCATCATAAAATCCCTTCTTGATAAGGCGACTGAGCTGCTGACAGACCGTAATACTGCTACCAACCATAGCATACCTAGCCGTAATATGTGGCAGGCATCATTTGATGCCTTCTTTGGGCTTCTCACAAAGTACTGTCTTAGTAAATATGACAGTATAATGCTGTCTGTACCTCTCCAGGCTCCAAATGCTGCTATTGCTGGGCCAGAAGTCACCGGAGCTATACGCAGGGAGATGCCTGTGGAGTTGTTACGAGCTAGTCTCCCTCATACTAACGATCATCAGCGTAAGCTACTGCTTGATTTTGCTCAAAGAACGATCCCTGCTACCGAACACAATGCTGATGGGGGGAACAATGGGCATTAACTTATCAATTAGTTCAGGGTTCATGTGCCACATAATGCTTTGAAGAAAAAGCAGTTGGTTATTTGACATTCTTCTCCCTCCAAACAACCAAGACAAGCTGTTGCCTGGGGAAGGGGAAAAGACTGTTGGGCAGATTCGCACGGTGTTATTATCCTATTATTATTTTTAACTTCCACTTTCGCTGCTGTTTTTAGAAACCCGTAGAACTACTTCGTATATTGCACTTGCTTTTATGAACCAAAACATTGTTGGAGTTTTGACTGGAAGACTTCTTCTGGGGAGCTTATTTTGGTGCTCTGGATTGGAACTCCAGATAAGTAGGGATAGGAAATTGTACAGATTCTGTTGCATTCGGAAGCATTTCCTCATCGGCCGTTGTGTTGTCCAAGGTTGGTTCTGGTAGACGTAGGCGAGGCGTGTAAACCTTTTCTTCTTTTCTTGTTTAATTGCTTGTTTTGGAGGAGTTAGCCTTCAGCTGTACTCGTGAGGGAGTTGTGAAAACCATGCTACTGTTTTATGTTTTATCTGCATAAATTGCTTTTGATCATTTGTTGTTCTTCGAGTTCGGAGAAAACCATGAATAATTTACCTGTTTTCCCATATGAATTTAATTGGTTTTGAGTGGCTGGTTAGATGGCATTTGGTCAGGTTTTTACTGCACTTGGTTTTGGATATCAGCTGCACACATTGATCCAAATCTTGCCACTTGCATCACATATTTAAGATGTGTGTTCATTCCTGGTGGATGAAGCTTATTTGGTTGACTTGCAAGAAGCTTTCCTTGTATCCTGGTTATCATCTTTATGTTACCTCAGCTATCCCTACTATTGCTACCAGACTAAGTTATTTATTATCATTATTATATATTATATTTTTGGAATTTTGTATGATTTTTTATTTATTTTGATGAGTAAAGAAATAAATTGAGAGTAGAATTCATCACTAGATGTTTATACCTTAGTAAAATATAAATGAAAAATGAGCAAGCCTGCTGATCAATCTAAATTGGTCTTGTTTGATAAGATAAATTGAACCAAACACTTATTTGGTTGGTTCTGTCCATATTCTCCAATTACGTAAAAGTTTTTTTTAATATTATATTTTTTTATTTATGCTGAATTCAGTATCGAAGGAGAATTTGTATCATAATAATTCATAGCCTTTATGAATTGGATCTCATATATTATATTAAAAGATCAATCTGGACTTGGCGTTCTATGTTAAAAGAATAATAGTAATAAAAAGGAAGATATAGCTCTCATCAAATGGCCTCATTCCCCCGATTGCAAGAAAGAATAATAGTAATATTAGCAATAAAAAAAAAAAAGAAGATATAGATCAACAAGGAACCGCTTTCCTTTTATTTTGAGTCCATTCTCCACTTATGCAAGTTTCATTCTCCTCCCTCGTCATAATAATGCACACACAAATCCTACATTGCCCGATCTTAATTAGAAGATGTCACAATTAAAATTACAGAATAATTTCAGAAAGAATTAAATAATCTCTTTTCTTTTTATTTGTGTATATTTATGATATCCATATTGATTAATCCGATTGTGACATAGCCACGTAATATAATTAATGATATCCATGTTGATTGTCATCAATTATCGCATCCACAATGTTTTCACAGACTATTTATCATTTCATTTTGCCTATACAATTGTTCAGCCCCTAGTTTTTATGTTTTCTCTTTTAAGCCTTTACAGTTTTTATATTTTTAGGCTAAAAATATTCTATGATTCTATGCAAAACATTAGTTATCTCAAACCCTTGAATAGGGCTTTGAGGTAGTATTAGGCCCTGCATAAGTTTATATACAAAGTGTGCACAGATTTGCCTAATACAAAGTTAGAGAAACTCAATGCAAGTTCTTCGAAACAAGCTTAGAGAAATATTACCAACACCATTGACAACTCTTTGAGGTAGAGAACCCATAAGAATAGACAAAATCTTATATCAACAAGATGTAGTCCTGAGTCGATCGGCTGATAGAAGATATTAAAGAGTCCATGCAACACATATAAAAAGTAGTGCTGATCTCATAACAAGAATTACAATGCTCAAATGAGCTCTATATGTGACAGGGGATAACTCCGATGTCACTGCTAAGGATGTAAAGGAACTAAAAAATTTTCTTTAAACGTGGAGCAATACTTCTAGGCAATAAGGCCTAATTCTAAAGTGATCATTATTTGTTTTAGAAGAGAATTGAACATCCAAATAGTTTTTTCGAACTACATATGAGATTTTAGCTTAATAGCTCATCCGACTGCTTCCTCTTTGGAGGTTTGGGTAGACAAGCCAATGCCTTTGGCTAAAAGATGAAGTTGGTGAATATAATGCAATCGGAAGGCGATAGTCAATTGCAATCCAGTTTCTTTCGAGGTTTAGAATTCATTTTGAATATGCTTAGTTATCCTTTGCAAAAAGAGATGTATATTCTTAATTTATAATTTAATTTTAATAAAATATTTTTACTTCTTATCTATGCCTCATCTTCTTCTTCTCCTCCTCTTCCTCCTTTTAATCACCTAAAGTTATGTAATATAATTTAAAAAATATTAATAAAATAAGATAAATTGAAGATCGAAAAAGGGAAGATAAGAAATAATTTTTTATATTTATTATAATAATTTAATATTTTTAGAGTTATATATATTTTGTAATAATTCAGAAGATATTATACTCATAATGTTTCAAACTTTTACTAATTACCTAATAGGAAAAAATAAAAATAAAAAACTAAATTAGAGGAGTTATAAATAATAAAATAATAAAATAATAAATGAATTTTAAAAATTATAAATCATAAAATTTGTGAATAATAAGAAGGAATTTTAAATAATAAGTTCCATAATAATTAGGACGATGCCAGCAATTTCTCCCACAAAAGCTCAGTGTCCTTTTTATTAAAAGACGAAAATACCCCCTTGATTGACCAATTGACTTTGGTTGATACTTATTAGCCAACCTCCTCTTTCCATTGCTGATTAGCTCAGTGGACCAGTTTTTAATATTGATCTGATTATTGACAATGATAGTAAATAATTTGATCATTTAATATTATCAATCATAATAAAATAATCTGATTATTTGACTCTTTCTTATATATATACATATAAATATATATATATATATATATATATATATATATATATATATTTATATGTATATATTATTATAATTTTTTTAAAACATATATTTGTAGTACATATGTCCACCTAAATTATCATATGTGGAAGAGAAATAAAAGAAGAAAAAAAAAATCTTATCCAAACAGGATGGTAACCCGGTCATCTTATTTATTCTGTTGAGGAAAATTCTCTATTCTATTGAGGAAATCCTCCCTCCTAATCCCTATAAATAGGAGAGGGACATACTTATATATTCAAACTACTTCACTTAAACGCTCTCCTACACTCTGCTATTTATAAGGATTAAGAGGAAGGATTTTCGTCAATAAAATAGAGAATTTTTCTTAACAGAATAAATAAGATTTCCTTATATAGTTGAGGAAATCTTATCTTCTATCAATAATACCAACTAAGTACAATAGAGATTTTTTTTGTGTCAATAATGTTACTAAGATAATAAATACCCCATTTGAATATTTCATAGATATTTTATTTTTCTCTTTCTCGAATACTTTTTATCATGCATTCTTGAAGATGACATGTTTCCGATCAATGGGGTCAATTTATCATTCTTGGTATTCAATGTTTCTATTCTTCTTCATCCGAGGACATGGAAGAATTGATGTCTATCGATTATTATTTAAGAAGTTGCTTACGCCTATCATGGGTATAATGAATGAATTATTTTGTATGATAAATTTATTGAAGTGAAATGATATGATCCCTATCGGTTCCATCAAGTATATTAGCATTTGCATTTGCTTTCGATAGAGGTGATTTTGTGAGCATATGTGCCAAGCTTTAAGTTGATAATTGATGTAGAATCTTCATGATTATCGAAATGGTCAATCTAAATATGGCATCGGAAAGCAATCAACAAACTAGTATTTATGATCCCACCTGAACACGTAAATATCAATACGATATGTGTTCGTATATTATCTTAACATCTCTTGATTATCCACCTTTTTTATGTTGCACTCGAAGATGTCACCATAGCAAAGCCAACTTTATGTGATACAACAATACCTTCCAAATGATACAACAATCTCATTGATATTATAAGAAGCTTTGGGAGGTAGGTCATTCAATGATACAATGATATTGTCGAATACATAAACTCTGTTATAGTCATTTCTGTACATTCAATGTACTCTACGGATAGAGAAATACATACAGTTGAAAGATTTCGTTGAAATTATTCATTTGAAAATTTTCTAAAAAGCTAATTATAGATTCTTCTCTCCATCGGAATAATAGGACCGTTATGTTTATTACTAAACTTGTTGAAGAGATGAAATATAACCAAGGTCTATCCTTTTGATCAGAGGTTGAATCGATCATCAGAAGAAGAAGAATTAGGTCAAAAATTAGGATACATTATGGGAAAATGAAACTTCCATGGAAGAGAAGCAAATGAAACACTTTCATAAAAATTCTCATAAAAGTTTTCATTCTATACATGCTAGATCATGAATTAGTAACTGCATCCCTGTAAAATGGATATTGTATTTGAATTCCTTAGTCGCAAAGAAAAATTAGAACAGAAACTAAATGGATATTCAACAAGTTGGCTAAAGATCGCAATCCTTGTAAAATGAGGAAGAAAACGAAAGAATAATATAAAGAGTGTTCACAGTAAGAGGAAGATTGAGTCGGATAAAACTAATTAAAATTTTGAGAGGGATAAAGCAGTTGTGAAAAAAAGAGAGTTATAAATGACCATCTTTCTATTTTTTTCAAAGATTAATAGATCAATTTGAGAAAATTAAGTTGAAATTTTTCTAAAATTTCCTATTTATGCCTTATTTTAAGGATTCAAGCGAATATTCTTTCATAGACCCCTTTAATATGATCATAGATTCTGCGTAAAGTCTTCACGTGAAAAATAAAAATAAAAATCACCCTAATTATACTATTTTTGAATGAGATCCAAAAATAATATAACCCCCCCTTCAAAAATTAATATAACTAAAGTTGCACATTTTGAAAATGAGTTGTGGACACTTAAATAATCATATTTTTTATTTTTTTAAATATTGGTATATCAATTCGGAAAAAAATTCAGCCATAAATAGGCTGAAATATTTTGCAATTTCTACTTTAGGCCTTATTTTGAGGACTCAAGATGAGATTTTTATTTTTTTTTAAAGACAACTCTTGTATCATTAGAAATGTATTTTTTAGAAAATTATAGTTTTTAACCTCAGTTATACCATTTTTTTTTTATAAGCTTCAAAGTCTGAAATTTTAAAAAATTTACAAATTAAAGCATGATTTACAAAAATATTTGCATATTATGGCTTTGAGGTTTTTTTATTCAATTTGATGATAAAATGCAAATAAAAAAGAACAAAAAATACATTGTCACAATGTAATATTTCAAAATTACATCATAAAGCACAAAATCATATATGGTTGCCAATTCTGTGAAAAGTCTGCATGAATGATGATTTTGTCCATAATGTAATATTTCACCATTGAAGTGAAATGCAATATCCAAATCGAGACAAATCTTAACTATTGAGGCACCGATGGAAGCAAGGGATAACTTATCCCACATCAGCATGCCACTTGGCCGAGTCCTAATCCAAGAAGGACTTGGGCCCCAACAAAGATGCATGGCCAGATCAATGCTGTACGGTAGGAGACACGTGGAACTCCTTGCGCGTCTAGGAATGCCTCTTCACGCAATCTCAAAAGAGTCTCGATTTCTTCGTGACTCCAACCAATCACAACTATTTAAGGAAGGGAATCATAGTGTTGAACATATAGAAGAAAAGTCAAATGGAGGAAGTAGCATTACTAACGCAAAGGAAACGATCAGTCAATGATAAATAAAATACATTATCAAGTTTTGATGACAAGAGGTGATAATAGAAATCTCCTTTGATGACGATAAAATATACCGATAGCCTCCGCATATAAATTTATATAGAGTTGAGCTTCTTTAAAGTATATATATATATATATATATATATATATATATATATATATATATATATATATATATATATATATATATATATATATATATATATATATATATATATATATATATATATATATATATATATATATATATGATGTTTTGATAGCTAACACGATGATAATAATTGAGAGAGAATTTTACCCGTAGTGAGAAGCGTATGGAGAAGGTCAAATGGAGCCACCCGAAAGTTCAAGAGAATTTTAAGAATAGTAAAAAGTTCTTCATCAAAGTAAAATATTTTTTTATAAACATTATAAAATTGTATGTCACTCCATACATAAGTGTTAGAAGGGTCATCTAGAACACTTCCTGAGGAAATAGTTGAAGAACAATTAAAGTTGGCAAATCGTGGCCACAATTATAGACAATGACTCCATCAACCTTTCATCGATTCCTTATATGAATTTGATACTATCATTCGTGGCTAAACCAAAGGTACAAACTTGAGTTTGACCCCACTCTAAATATTCAAGAAGAGTTCTTCACTAGAAAGATTCAAGTGAAAAAAGAAATCACTTGTGTGATTTTTAACACTAAGTGTCAAAAGAATCTCATCTCGGTGAGCCCAATCAAGAAGCTCTGCGTAGGGATAACATCACATTTGCAACCATATCATCTTAGACGGCTTTATGATGATGTGAAAATAAAGATCGATAAGCAATACAAGATATACTTCACCATCACAAAAGAATTTATTGACGAGTGACATGTGAGATGGTCCCGTTTGACATATGCTAAGTCGTTCTTGAGAGCCCTGAATCGAGATATTATTTACTTTTTGACCCCATAAGTATTAACTTCAAAAGGATAGAAGAAAGTTTTTCATTATTCAAGATTCAATTGGTTCAACAGAAGACTTGACAATCGCCAGCCAAGCAAAAAGGATGGTGAGTGCTTGTTGAAAGCTCATGGCTCTCACTTTAGCATACAGAAAACTAAAGTCTACCTCAAACATAAGAAAAGAGAAAGAAAAACCAAGAGGTACAATAGCAAAAAGAAAGTCCTCAAGTTAACGATGATTGATAATAAGGAGAATCCCATTAAAATAACATACATAGATAGTATAATTGAGCATAGCGACACATACCACGTCGTCAGATCAAAGAAAAACCTCCTCCCTATAGATAAAGAGATAAGAAGCCTCGAAACAAGATACAATGGGATGTGAATCACCTAATTGGGGGAGTAGTAATCAGCGATGATCTTGTCGAGTCTAGATCAAGATCAATCTCAACCATTTAAGCAAGATGCAACTCATTCAAACCAAGGCAAATCTCAACCATTGAAGTAAGGGGTGACTTATCCATATCGGCACACCACTTGGCCAAGTCCTAATCCAAGTAGGACTTGGAACCCAATAAAGATATATATATATATATGCCTAGAACAAAGTTGCGTTGTGTCGTAGGAGACGTGCTCATGGAGCTCCTTGCATGCTTAGGATTATCTCTTCACCCAATCTCAAAGGAGTCCCAATTTCTTCGGGATTCCAACCAATCATAGCTACTCAAGGAAGGGAATTGTAACCTTAAACATATGGAAGAGAAACCCAACCCTGTGAGAAGCTATATCATCGGAGAAACCTCTTGTTAACACCCTACAACAACAAAATTCTACAGTAACGAGAGATACTTTTCGTTGACGGTCATAAAGGACTCTACCTCAAGTGTTTCCAGCAAGTTCCCTCGACCACCAACCAGTTTAGAGGCTGCTCTACCCCGGAGAACAAGAGGAGAAGGTAGACGAGGCATTGTTGCCCAGAATCAAGTCGCCAACATCTCTATTTTGGGCTGCCAACTAGTGCAGGCCTCATCCTTGATCCTTCCAACAAATCGATGGCCTCAATAACTCCCTAACCCTCTATCCTAGCTTTAGTAGGATGTCTTGATAGTGGAGTTCCCAGCATAGCGTAGTAACTAAGACAGCAAAATATTGTTTGGCCTTCTTTTGACGACCTCAATTCAACCCTTTTTTAAATCTAATAGTTTTCCCGATAAATGGGCTCTATTTTAAACCAATTCAGACCTTCCAAAATGACCTCGATCAATATATTGACTTATCAACTACTCATTCGGTACATCTTTGAAGTTTTCGATATATTGTTAACTCTTCTAACATATCATCTAATCTTCTAGGACTTTACCCAAACCTCCTATATGTCGATCTTCCATCGACATGTTGGCTTTCTTATGATATCTAATCTTTTGACATAACATCTGATCTTTTCGATACGATGCCCAAATCTATAACAAAAAGTCTTACCTCGAACATGTTGACTAATATTTTGACTTAACGTCCAATTCTGACACGATAACCTTTTGGTACTATATCAGTCTCTCTAGCTTAATATTTAGTCATTCGGTGATTCGAGTCTACGATCGAAGTATTTCTTGTGTCAATTATCTCAAAAGCACGTTAGTTCATCAAGATTATCAATTGATTTGATAATTAAAATATAAGATTTAACAAAAAGATTGAGTTGACTTAATTACTGAATTATACACACTTATTATTTTTTTATTTATTTATCTATATTAACAAAAAAAAGTCCTAAATAAAAACCAATTAAATGGGCATCAAAAATCTAATATTAAATTTTTTTATTTATCTAGATTAACAAAAAAAAAGTCCTAAATAAAAACCTATTAAATGAGCATAAAAAATCTTAAATTTTACTTACATATATAGTCTTTTTCAGAATAGCTTTTCTTAAAATTACAAAGTTAAATGGGCAAAGATAGGCTTATAGTCATATTTTAAAATAGCCCTGATGTAGACTTTTAGAGGAAGCACTCTTTAAATTTGGATTACTCGTTCAAGCTTTTCTTTGTCATCATCTTTAAATTTGAAATAAATATAGTTTATTTCGAAACTTTTATAGCGTAATGAATCTTTTGCCCGCATTTATAGCGAGTAGGTTTCTTTCTTTCTATTAAATCTTTCCGAAACGAAAAAAAATTCTTTGCCCTTCCGATCTTATTCGGTTTCCTCTTTCTATCAAAAGGTTCAGAGCATTTAGAATTCCCTCTTCTATTTTTTTCATTTAAGTACATATTCTATAACAAAAATATCAAAATTCCCTTTTCTCCTAGTAATATTTGGTTTTATGGTTGATCCCTAATTTTAAGGTGATTAGAAATTCCAGCTCTTATAAGTAAGTTGTTTATCTTGTATTATTATATTTCCCCATCTCTTCTAGCCTTGTTTTTGAGAATGGTTTTAACAATTTTTATATTATACTTTCATTTAAGCAAAAAATAATGAGCTTTACAATAAAAACATTGCATATATCTTTATTACTATTTATTATTATTATTTTTAAAACAATGTATCATATATTAGTGAAAAATTTATGATAGTCAAATTTTTAGTAGGTGTTTGAGACATAACTTCTAAGGTCAAATGTCAAAAAACATTGCATGAGTGCATGATATTTTTTTAAACAAATTTAAAAATTATAAAAATGACATAAAATATAGGACTTGAATAATTCTGAAAAAATAAAAAAAAAATTCATAAAAGAAGAAAAACACTAACATATTTTCAATTCCAATTCAAAGGTATCTTAAAACTTTCAAAACATTTTGGGATGTCTTGCTATGCAATGTACTGTCTTTGAATTTTGGCTAAAAATAGTACATTGCATATTAGTAAAATCTTTACCAAGTATTTATAACCTAATTAGAAGGTTAAATGCACAAAAAAAATTACACGAGTGCATCATATTTTTGATGAAATTTGAAAATTTATTTGAAAATTAGAAAATGACATATTGTGAAGGACCTGAATAATTCTGAAAAATACTAAAAAAAATTAAAATAGAAAAACACTGACATATGCCCATTTGGATCTAATTCAAAGGTATCCAAAATATTCATTTTGATAAGTCCTACTATGCAATGCACTATATTTGTATTTTGACTAAAAAATAATATATTGCATATTAGTTAGTAAAACCTTTTTCTGTGACCAAATTTTTATCAAGTGTTTAGGATATAATTTGAAGGTTAGATGTTAAAAAATATTATATGAGTGCATGATATTTTTGTTAGAAATTAAAAAAAAATAAATAAATAAAAATGAAACATTATGTAAGAACTGAAAAATTCTGAAATTTATAGGAAAAAGATTCCTGAAAAAGAAAAAAACAAATATTTGTCCATCCATATCCCATTAAAAGGTATCTAAAAACTTTCAAAACATTTTGACAAATCCTTATAAGATTTACTATTTTATAATTTTGACTAAAAATAATGCATCGCCAAATATTTACTTGGTGTGTGGGATCTAATTAAAAGGTCAAATGTCAAAAGACTTACGTAAGTGCATGATATTTTTGTAAAAAAAAATTAAAAATTTAAAATAAAAAATAAAAAAAATAAAAAAATGACACAATGACACTGACATATCTCCATTTGGATCAAATTGAAAGATATCCCTAAAATTTCAAGATATTCTAATAAGTCCTGCTATCTGATTTACTGTTTTTGGATTTTGACCCAAAAAAAAAAGTGCATTGAATATAAGGAAATGTTTTCTGAAGGTCAAGCTTTTACTAGATGATTATGACTTTTTTAGAAGCTCAAATATCAAAAATTATTGCATGACTACATGATTTTTTTTAAAATTAAAATTTTTTAAAATTAAAAAATGACATACTGTGCAAGAAGTGAAAATTTCTGAAAAGTATAGAAATTTTTTTTCTAAAATAGAGAAACACTAACATATGTTCATCTAGACACCATTAAAAGATATCCAAAAACTTTTAAACTATTTTGGCAAGTCCTATTATATGATGCATTTTTTTTGGATTTTAGCTAAGGATAGTGCATCACATATTAGTAAAACCTTTTTTGATGGCCAAATTTTTGTCAGGTGTGTGAGATGTAATTAGAAGGTCAAATGTCAAAAAAAAAAAAAAAACTTGCATGAGTGCAAGATATTTTTTATAAAAAATAAAAAAATAGAAAATCACATAATGTGTATAAACTAAATAATTCTTAAAAATATCAAACAAATTCCCTAAAATGAATAGATAGATCAAATTCAAAGATGTCTCCAAAATTTTAAGATATTTTGGTAAGTGTATGTGATGCATTATTTTTTTTAGATTTTGACAAAAAATAATACATTACATATATGTGTTGAATCTCGGATTTTGATGATGAAATCAATTAATGAGTTTACGATATAATCTGTATTTTAAGTGACGTAGGACTAACCTCGATCAGAAAAGATAAATCGATTAAATCAGGAGGAATCGGACGTTAGGCCGGAGTGAAACATGTTAGAACATCGAGTTTGAGGATCGGTCAACGTGCCGACAGAAGGACTTCATGCCATGAGTTCAGGTATTGGGTCGAAGAATCGGATATTGCGCCAAGGAGATCGGAAGTTGTGAGAGTCAATATGTCGATTGGACAATACGCCAAAGGAGAGGACGATGCGCTAAAGGATCGGACGAAGCGCCGGATGAACCAATGACATACCGGATAACATAGGATTCATACTTGTAATCGTGTGTCTAGATCGAGTTAATTTAGGACTAATTGAGTCAGTTTTAGGATAAAATAATACCAACTTAATTAGGGGCCAATTGGGCCTGCATCAGGGTTGAATTGGGTTTGTTGTTTGTCCCATTCAGTAACCTGTAGCAGGGTCTGGCAGTGGTACCGCCTAGACTGGGTGATGGTACTGTCCAGGCACAATCTCCTAACTATGTCAAGCGGTGATACCACCCAGTATTAGTGCTGCAGGCTGTGGTACCGCTTAGCATAGACAGTGGTATCATTAGGACCCGAAAAATCTGAGATGATGATCTGGGAAGCCATTTGGTGTCTATAAATACCCAAGCTATTCCTACTTGAAGGAACACGAATTTTATCAAAATCATGATCTTAAATTCTTGGAATTATAACTTGAGATTCTCTTTATATGAGTCAATATCTCTTACTCTTTATTCTCATATGATTCTTGTATTTTATTAAAGAGAATATTTATCCAAATGAATCTTGATTTTTCTCTTGATTTCTCAGAATTCATGACTTAAAATTTCTTTTGAAGATCTTTTGCTATTTGATCTCTTAAGATTTCTTTTTGATTATTTAAGAAGTGATTTATCAAAATGAATCATATCTTTTAGTATTTACATGATCTTGATTTCTCAACTTTAATGACTTGAGTTTTCTTTATGAATCAAGATCATTTCCTATCATTCCTTCTATTTACAAAAGAAGAGATATGTTAAAAATGACTCATGGTCTTTCGGTATTCATGACTTGATCTTTCATTTTTTATGATTGAAATATTGATGTAAAATTTTCTTAATATCTCATTTGTCATGATTTAAAAATTAATGTAAAAGGAAAAGAATTATAATATTATATTATTCCCTTCTTTTTTTATAATGACAAAGGAGATTATAAAATTGTTAAGTTGCATTTTTGAAGAAGCAAAGATTGCTAACTTTCACATCACAAAGAAAATCAAAATTGCTAGCTTGTATGTTCTAAAATGATGTAAAATTTGCTAGCTTGCATATTAAAAAATGATGTAAAACATGCTAAATATGCTAGCTTGCATATTGTAAAAGGAAGTAAAACTTATTAGCTTAAACATAGTAAAGAAAAGCAAATTTCTAGCTTGCTCATCTCAAAAGAGAAGCAAAGTTTGCTAACTTGTATATTTCAAGAAGATGCAAAAACATACTATCTTGCACATCTCAAAAGATGCAAAAAATTTGCTAATTTTCATATCTGAAAAACTTGCTAGCTTGCATGATGATACATGTTATGATGTTTTAAAAACTTAAAATTATGTTTATGTTTATAATGTAATAATTTAAAATTATATCTCAAAAACTTGCTAGTTGCACTTCTCATTTTTTTTGATGACAAAGGGGGAGAAGGTATGATAATGATCGTACATGATATAGTAAAATTTTATTATGTATAATGGTTTGAATATAATACTTGAATTTATGATGTAAGTAATGATATGATGTATTGCATATAATTCATGATTGAAATTATGGCATGTTGATAGGGGGAGTTTAGTGTAAACTTCATCATCAATTGGTTATAATTATAAAAAATAGGAAGATTGTTGAGTCTCGGATTTTGATGATAAAATTAATTAATGAATTTACTATCTAATCTACATTTTGAGTGATGTAGGACTAACCTTGATTAGAAAAGATAAATCGATTAAAGTAGGAGGAATCATATGTTGGGTCGAAGTAAAGCATGTCAAGAGATTAGACGTCGAGCCGGAGGATCGGTCGACGTACCGATAGAAGGACTTTATATCATGAGTTTGGGCATCGAGCCAAAGGATCGAATATTATATCAAGGAGATCGAAAGTTGTGGGAGTCAATATGCCGATTGGATAATACGCCAAAGGAGAGGACGATGTATCGAAGGATCGGATGAAGCGCCGGATGAACCAATGACATGTCGGACAACATAGGATTCATGCTTGTAATCATATGTCTAGATCAAGTTAGTTTAGGACTAATTGAGTCAGTTTTGGGATGAAATAATGTCAACTCAATTAGGAGCCAATTAGGTCTGAATCAGGGCTAAATTAGGCTTGTTGTTTAGCCCATTTAGTGACCTGTAGTAGGGTCTGACAATGATACCGCCCAGACACATTCTTCCAAACTGTGTTAGGCAATGGTACCGCTAGACTGGACGGTGGTACCACCCAATATCAGTGCTGCAGGCAGTGGTACCTCCTAGCATATACGATTGTACCGTTAGAACCCCGAAAACCTAAGATGATATATTTTTGGCTCTATTTTTGAAGTCATTTGGGGTCTATAAATACCCCAGCTATTCCTGCTCGAAGGAGCATGAAATTAAGTAGAAAAGAAAAAAAAATATACTTGAGAAAAAAAGTGTTGTAATCTCTCTAAGGGAGGAGTGAGGTATAAAAGAGAGTGGGTAATAAATGTTATCTCCTAAATATATGAAAATGAGAAAAAAATTATAAAGGTAGTTGATCTTCGTCCGTTGGAAAGAAAATCGATAGTGGAAGCCAGTGGCCTTAAGTGAAGAGGAATCGAGAGTAGTCGTAGGTCACGATGACTGAACTATTATAAATCTGGTTTGTATTTACTTTATGCTTTTCATTCGTATTGCAAAGTAATTTACTTATTTCCAATACGAGATTTATCGAACGAGATTTTTGAATCGACGTAATTTTTACGAAAGTACTAATTCACCCCCTTCTCTTATTGTCGACTTATCCTAGCACTAAGGACATATTTTCTGAGGGCTATATTTTTATTAGGTATTGTGACTTTATTAGAAGCTTAAATACTAAAAATTATTATATGACTGTATGATATTTTTATGAAAATTTTAAAAATTTAAAAAATTAGAAAATAGCACATTACACAAGAACTAAAAAAATCTGAAAAATAGAAAAAAAAAATCTAAAATAGAAAAGCACTAGCATATGTCGATACAGATCCCATTGAAAGATATACAAAAACTTTCAAGACATTTTGACAAGTTTTCTATGCGTTGTATTTATTCATACTTTGATCAAAATTAGTGTATTGCATATTAGTAAAACTTTTTTTGATGGTCAAATTTTTACCGGGTGTGTGGGATCTAATTAGAAGGTTGAATGTCAAAAAAACTTGCATGAGTGCATGATATTTTTATAAAAAATGAAAAATAAAAATGACACAATATGAATGAGTTGAATAATTCTAAAAATTATTGAATAAATTCTCTAAAATGAAAAGACATTGTCATATGTCCATTTGAATCAAATTCAAAGATGTTTTCAAAATTTTAAGATATTTTGAGAAGTTGATGCACTGTATTTGAATTTTCACCAAAAATAGTGCATTGCATATTATAAAATATTTTCTGGAGGTTAAATTTTTACTAGGTAATTGTGATTAAGAGGCTCAAATGTCAAAAATCATTGCATGAGTGCATGATATTTTTGTCAACATTTGGAAAAAATAAAAAAAAAATAAAAAATGACACACTATGAAAGAATGAAAAAATTCTAAAAAATATAAGCAAAAAATTTCTAAATTAGAGAAACACTGACATATGTTCATCTAGATCCCATTAAAATGTATCCAAAAACATTTTACGTTATTTTGGCAAGTCCTACCATGTAATGTATTTTTCTTGAATTTTAGTCAAGAATAGTGCATTGCATATTAGTAAAACTTTTTTGACAGCCAAATTTTTACCAAGCGTGTGAGATCTAGTTAGAAAGTCAAATATCAAAAAAACTTACATTAGTGCATGATATTTTTGTAAAAAAATTAAAAAAAATAAAAAGTAGAAAATCACACAATGTGCATAAGCTGAATAATTCTAAAAAAATATCGAAAAAATTTCCTAAAATGAAAAGGCACTAACATATGTCCATCTCGATCAAATTCAAAGATATCTCCAAAATTATAAGATATTTTGATAAATCTTGTTATGTGGTGCATTATTTTTGGATTTCAATAATCAATTGTGTATATGACATATAAGGAAATATTTGCAGAGGGCTATATTTTTATTAGGTGATTGTGATCTTATTAGAAGCTTAAATGTCAAAAATCATTACATGAGTGCATGATATTTCTATTAAAAAAATTAACATAATATGTAAGAATTGAAAATTTTTAAAATATAATTTTTAAAATAAAAATATACTGACATATATCCATTCAGATCCCATTAATAGGTATAAAAAACTTTCAAAATATTTTGATGAGTCTTAATATACGATGCACTGTTTTAGATTTTGACCAAAATTAGTATATCGTATATTGATGATGAAACCAATTGATACTGTTTATCTAATCTACGTTTTGAGTGACGCAGGAAGTTTCGATCAGGAAGAGACAATTAAAGTAGTAGGAAGAATCATGTTAGGCCGGAGTGGAATATGTTAAAAGATTAGACGTTGAGCCGGAAGACTGATCGACGTACGATAGAAGGCTTTGGGCCATGGGTTCGGGCATTGGGCCAAGAAGAACGAAAATTGCACTAAGGAAATTGAAGTTACAGAGATCAATTGGCCGATTGGGCAATAGGCCGCAAGAGAGGACAATGCGCTGAAGAATCGGACAAAGCGTCGATGAACCAATGACATGCCGGACAACATTTGATTCAAGCTTTGTAATAATTGTCTAGATTGAAGTAGGCTTTAAGTGTGCAGGATTAACTACGATAGTTTTGTTCTAAGTGTCAAATCTTTCCTATTCTTTGAAAGGTTGTTCTCATGTTCATCAAGTTTCATTCAACTCATTTTGTAGGTCATCAACGACCCAATCAGTTCTTCAATAGGAAAATGGTTCAAATTTTTTAATACTTGTATTGTCGTTACTTTCGAATCCCAAATTTTAGAAAGAGATCATAAAATTTTATTAACAAGTTCAAAATTTAAAAAATATTTACCAATAGCTTTTAGACTATTGACGATATTCGTAAATGAGTGTATATATCTCCAATAGTCTCGCTTCACTTCATACAAAATAACTCAAAATCATGCATCAAAAGATTAACTTTAGAATCTTTTACCCTACTTGTGCCTTCGTGTGTGATTTTGTGTGTATACCAAATGTCAAAAGCCATTTCACAAGTAGAAACTCGATTGAATTCATTTTTGTCTAAGACGTAAAATAGAGCATTTATAGCTCTAGCATTTAAAGAAAAAGTTTTCATCTCCAAATCATTCCATTCTTTCATAGGAGTAGAAGACTTTTTAAAACCGTTTTCAACAAGATTTCATAAATTCAAATCCATAAAAAGTAAGAAAACTCTCATTCGAGTTTTTCAATATGTGTAGTCCATCCCATTAAACATGGGAGGACGAATGAGAGAGTGACCCTCTTGAAAGCCGAAAAGAGCCATTTCTCTTGGGTGTTAAACTAAGTGAGAAATAATGTGGCTCTGATACCAACTGTTAGAAATGAGTCAATATTAAGAGAGGGGGTGAATTAGCACAGCGGATAAAACACATCGGTTTGAAAAACTTCATATAATAAAAAATGATTTCGAAAAAGTGAGTTTAACTTGAAAGCATATGGAAGCGTAGTGAAAGTAAAGTAATTTGTAGTAAAGGTAAAATTGCTTAAAAGAAATGACCAGATTTTTATAGTGGTTCAATCATCGTGACCTATATCCACTCCACCGATTTTACTTTAGTCGAGGCCACCAGTATCCACTAACGATCTTCCTTCAATAGGCGAAGACTAACCACCTTCTTACACCCCTCTTTCCCTTTTCACATGTTTAGGAGACAACCTTTTACAATCCCTCACTCCTCCATATATAGAATTCTAAATTTAGAACTTGAGAGGAGGGAATCTCTTAAGTAATTACTATAGCATTTTCTCACTTTTAAATTCTCTGTGCTTGTGTATGTTAACCAAGGATGAGAGGAGTATTTATAGGCCTTAAGTGGATTCAAACTTAGAGTCTAAAAAGATCTCATCCCGGGTTTCCCGGGTCTTGATGGTACCATCGCCTGTAGCATTGATATTGGGCGATACCACCACCTGACACTGCCATTGGGCGGTACCATTGCTTGACATAGTCTCGGAGACTGTGCCACATATTGACTCACTGTTTGAGCCTTGCACTTGGCTTAACACAGCCCAAACTTGGGCCCAATTGACCCCTAATTGAGTTGGCCAATTCCAACTCAATTATGTGCTAACTACGAATTTTAAGACATTTAATAAGCTAAATAAGTTCGTAAGTCTAGGTTTCTTCCGGTGATCTTCTAGCGAACTTCCTATGATCTCTCGGTAATGTTCCAGTGGACTATTGGCAAGCTCCTGAACTTCACGACAATCTTCTTGGCGAGTTCCGATAAGCTTCTTTGGCAAATTCTTAGACTTCTCGGTCAATTCCGATAGAACTTCTGATGAACTCTCGAACTCCCAACGAAATCTCATTCTTGACTCCGGGACTTCATTTTGCTTTATGCCTTGATCGCTTTCATAATTAATCCTGCACACTTAAAACCTACTTCGATCTAGAGAATTATTATATGGCTTAAATCAAATGTTGTTCGGCATGTCATTTGTTCATCGACGTTTCATCTGATTCTTCAGCGCATCGTCCTCTCTTGCAGCCTATTACCCAATTGGCCAATTGACCTCCGCAACTCTGATTTCCTTTGTACAATTTTTGCTCTTCTTGGCCCGATGTCCGAACCCATGACCTAAAGCATTCTGTTGATACGTCGACCAATCCTCCGACTAAACGTCCAATCTTATGATATGTTCCATTCCGGCCCAACATGATTCTTAATGTCTTACCCACCATGATCGAAGTTTTCTACGTCACTCAAAATGTAGATCAAATAAGCATTATCAATTAGTTTTATCATCAAAATATAAGATTCAACGATTAGAAGATTAAAAGGTAAAAAAAAAAAATTACATGAGTGCATGATATTTTTATAAAAATTTGAAAAACATAAAATGACATAATATGCATGAGCCGAATAACTTTAAAAAATATTGAATAAATTTTCTAAAAATAAAAAGACATTGACATATGTCCATATGAAACAAATTTAAAGATATCTCCAAAATTTAAAGACATTTTTGATAAGTTGTAGTACATCGCATATAAGAAAATATTTTGAAAAGGCTAAATTTTAAGTAGGTGATTATGATCTTATTAGAATCTTAAATGTAAAAAATCATTGCATTAGTACATGATATTTTTATGAAAATTTTTAAAAAACTTTTAAAAATTTAAAAAATGACACTATGCAAGAACTAAGAAACTCTGAAAAAATATAGAATAAATTTCTTAAAATAGAAAAATATTAACATATGTCCATCTAATCCCTTTAAAATATATACAAAAACTTTCGGGGCATTTTGACAAGTCCTATTATGTGATGCATTGATTCTAGAGTTTGGTCAAAAATAGTGTATTGTATATTAAGAAAACTTTTTTAATGGCCAAATTTTTACTAGACATGTGGGATCCAATTAGAAGGTCGAATGTAAAAAACTCGCATGAGTGCACGATATTTTTACAAACATTTGAAAAAAAAATTAAAAAAAGAAAATGGCAATATGCATGAGCCGAATAATTCTAAAAAATATCGAACAAATTCTATGACCTTATTAGAAGATTAATCATCAAAAATCATTACATGAGTGCATGATATTTTGGGAAAAAATTAAAAAGCTTTAAAAAATTAGAAAATGTCACACTATACATGAACTAATTTTTTTTAAAAAAATATAAAAAACTTTAAAATAGCAAAACACTAATATATGTTCATTCGGATCTCATTAAAAGATATCGAAAAACTTTTAGATTATTTTGACAAGTTTTACTATTTGATGAATTATTTATGAATTTTGATAACAAAAATAATACATTGTATATTAGTAAAACATTTTTTATGGCCAAATTTATTCTAGGTGTGTGAGATCTAACTAGAAGGTCAAATGTCAAAAAAAAAAAAAAAACCATGAGTGCATGATATTTTTATAAAAAATTAAAAAAAGAAAATGGAATAATTTTTTAAAAAAATATGGAATAAATTTATAAAAATGGAAAGGCACTGATCAAATTCAAAGATACCCATAAAATTTTAAGATATTTTGATAAATTTTACAATGTGATGTAGTATTTATTTGCATTTTGATCAAAACAAACACTTCATCACCTATAAGAAAATATTTTGCTCACCAAAGCCTAACACACCTCCTCTTCCCCCTTCCTCTTCCTCATCCCCTTCCTTCCTCCTACCCTATAAATACCGTTATTGTCTGCTCCTATATCTCGTTTCCTTTTCTCTAATCTCTCTCTCTCTCCTTGCTTGCTTCTGTGGTTTAACCGCTGACCCATTTGGAACCAATTCCTTGCGGTTGCCCTGCGGGTGGTGGCAGAATCCAACCCAATCGCTTGGTGTGAGGGGTTTATCGTTGGGATTTGAGGATTTGGGGCTGGAATCGAGTTTCATACCCCGATCGCCGCTTGGGATCGAGGGATTTCCCCTGTTTGGGCCTCTAAGTGGTGCTTGATTGAGGGTTTCTCCACCGATTTCTGCTGTTCCTGATTAGGTCCTAGATCCTCGAGCACTTGATTTCGTAGTAGAGTTGAAGGGTGCGATTCTCCTATTGATCTATTATTTTTCCCTTTGTTGTATTGTTGTGCTGGTGTTTTGATGCACCGGGTGTTTTTTCTTGATTCTGGATGCTTAGATTGTCGTAGTTCTTGAAACCTTTCCTGTTGATTGTTGGAATTCCGACGGAGGAAGGAAAGTTGATGCCTTGGGGGAGTTCCCTAGCTGTAGGTATGGAATATGCCCTGGCAACTGTGGATTCGTTTCTGCTTTGTTGTGTAGATGATGTTTTTGGGAGGAGAAGGTGCCTATTTCTTGCCGTGGTAAATCTTAGAAGCAAAATGATCGTTTTATCTGAGAGATTGTGGCTAAGCTGCTCATTTTTTGGGAACATCTTTAGATTCCCTTTGTTTCTTTGGATGATTGTGTGTTCTTTGTTCTGATGCAAAAAAGACGACTTCTAGATAACTCAAATGTAATTTTCTGAACCATAAATGGATCATCTGATCACTGCTATCCTCATCTGTTCAATGTGTGTGGTCAGTTGAACTTCTTGCTGCATAATTATTCTAGTGGATCTGGAGATTGTAAAGGATTGCTCTTCTGTTTTTGACCTGTCTCTCTATAGCTTCAGTCATTGTCTAATACTATGTGGAACCTACATTCTGTAATTCTACATGTTTATCTCATTCAAACTGTAAAACGGAGCAAAAAAGTTAGTCACTTCGTCCCTGTCTTCTGCTCCTGCATGAAAAAGAGGTAAATAGAACATACTTTAAAGCTCTGCTTGATCTCCAGTTCACTGCTGTGTGCTCCATCTCTGTAGTTCTATAGTTGCTTGTTCTGTCTCTTTAATGGGGTTAATGACAAAAAAGCTTTCATTCATTGTATATACTCAAACACAACCAAAAAGGTTCTAGCTTCTTAGAGAACTTGCTAATGAGAGAAATAAATAATCTGACTGGACCACAACATGGAATAATCCCAAGCTTGATCCTTTTCTGTTGTCATGTTGGTGACCCTAAGGATAAGAATACCCTCAATTGCTGTTGTGCATTTGCTGTCTTTGTGAAATTTTATAAATTTGTTTATCTAGGGCTTCCTGATTTTTATATAACTTCTTTTCCTTTTCTCTTACTTTGTTAATTTTTAGGTTTATGCATTTGGTAATGATTTTGATGAACTAGTTGCGTAAGTTTCGGGATAACCTTTCTTTCTTATTTTCGATGCAGGAATTCTTTTTCATATCAGTTTCTCTAGCTTTCCAGAACATTGGAATCTATGTTGTTTGCAGCTTATATCTTGTTCACTTAGATATATATGGGCTGATTCTGGCATTTCATGGGAGGTGTAGAAGACAATGAACCACCCTCAAAACGTGTCAAAACATCCTCACTAGAATTGGAGAACCTCTCAAATACTTCGTCTCTTTCTGAGTTCATCAATCCTTTGGGAGGCCTAATGGCCAGGCCTTTACCATCCCAAGGGAGAGAAGACATGGTCGGTTCTAAAGGAGTTATTAAGAAAGTAGAATTTGTGCGAATTATTACCAAGGCTCTTTATTCTCTTGGTTATGAGAGAAGTGGAGCAGTTCTGGAGGAAGAGTCAGGAATACCCTTGCACTCTTCTGCAGTCGATATCTTCCGGAAGCAAGTTCTTGAAGGGAATTGGGATGAAAGTGTGATTGCACTGCAAAAAATAGGTCTTGATGATGAAAATATTCTGAAGTCTGCATCCTTTTTAATTTTGGAGCAAAAGTTCTTAGAACTTTTGGGAAAGAATAGGGTAATGGAAGCATTGGACACATTGAGAAGTGATATCACTCCACTTAGCATTAACAAAAAGCGAGTGCATGAGCTTTCCTGTTGTGTCATATCTCCTTCACAGCATATGTTACTTGGGTTTGCTAGTTTGGAAATAGAAACTTCAAATGCACGAATGAGGCTTTTAGAGGAATTACAGAAACTGCTTCCTCCATCGATCATGATACCTGAAAGGAGACTGGAGCACTTGGTTGAACAGGCACTTAGAGTCCAAAGAGAAGCTTGCTACTTTCACAACTCCCATGAAAGCTGTTTTTCATTGTACACTGATCATCAGTGTGGAAAGGACCAGCTACCTTCTCATACAACACAGGTTGGAAATAATTTTTTAGTGATTTTTCTTAAACTCTCTCGCACATAAGCATGCTAATCTCCATGTCCACTTGTTTCTTCTTGCACATTTGTTCAAATGCCATTTTCAACAGATATAGTTGTTTGAAACTTCTTTGAGAAAGTTATGTTTGCATTCATGTACTGAAAATTTTAATGCACAATCTATACACTCACTTTTGGATGGCAAATAAGATGATTCCTGGAAATGAGTGTGGGTGTTGGTACTTTGAATCATTTTCAAGAAGAGAATATTGAATGATTCCAATTGGATGTTTTCTTTGACTAACACAAGTATGCTACAACAGAATACTGATTTTTGTTAAATGGGAACACAGAGCATGGAGGATAGTCAAAGATAGGTGGAGAATGAGATGATGTAACTTGTGAAAAAGGTGCAATATTTAGAGTTTGATCCAAGAGTGGAAATCAGTAGTAACAATAGCATCATGATCAAGGTTATAAATTCTGGTTGGACCAATACCGATCGGCAGTTACTGGTCCAACCAAAGTTGGGTATCAAATAATATAGGCCAGTGCTTAATTTTTATTATTTTTTTGTGATACCAAGTGGTGCAGATTGGTGTACCAGTACTGCACCTTTCCAACTGGTTGCCAAAACCATAAGTAGGCGGACATTTAAACCCTTGGTCATGGTCATGATTCATGCAAAGTAGAAAATCCATTCATTTTTCAGAAAAGCCTGCCAAGGTCAAATATCTTGGAGGGTGTGAACTTATCTACCACAAGGATTTCTGGAAGAACATTTGTAGTTGTACATGCATATACAGTTGCAATATGTGTTGGAGTGATCAACATAGTTTTCATACATATTACTAGCATTAAAATTTCAGAAGAATGAAGTTTGGCCTTTTCAATTTTTGTTTCTGAAAGGTTGACATGAATACTGCAAGATTCCAACGATTCATAGTAAACCATCATATATTGAAAGAGCTGACATGAAAATGATACCTAATGTGCTATATCCTCAAAATAGAAATGCTTTCTTTCTTGCTTAAGCTTATCTCCTCTGCAGTGAATGACTTTATGGTCGATAGATTTGCAGCTTGCGAGCTATGTTATCTGTTCCCATCATAGTTTCTAATTCTTACAACGTCTTTAACTTCTTAACACTTTACATGATAACAGTGAACTGTGCTATTACTAAAACATTGTAAAACTCGGCATTTCCCATTAGAGGTGTTGTAAGTTTCATTTTTAAAGCATACAATAGGAGAACTATTCCTCATTTGTATTGTTTTTCTGTTTTCTGAGGCATCTGCAGGAAAATAGTTTAAGATATTTTAGCAATAGAGAAGCTAGGTAATTAGTTTACTTGATTATCTGTTCTTCGATGCTGTTTTTTCTGTCATCTAGGTTCCAACCTCATTGTATCTCACCAAGGGAATCCTTTTTTATCCTCTAATGAGGAAAGAACTTTGGCTGCTTGGAAACTTCATGTAATTACAATAAGCTATTGCATTGTTAGAGACAAGATTTCTTTTGCTTTTCATCACTCTGCTCTCTTCTCTTCTCACTTGTAAGGAGTTGAAGATATTGTTTCCATTTTAGGTTAACATTATCATAAAGTAAGGGTAACAACCAAAGGAATATGACTAAAAGAGAGATGAGCCAGAGAGGAGGAACTAAAATATGTTTGTGAAATTTAATTATATTGAAAGCATACTTAGATTCAATATGATTCTCCAGCCATTATAAAATTGTAATGATTTGTGACCATTTTTTTGTTGTATGATAAATCTTGCCTAACGCTGGGCGCCCGTCAAAGCATATATATTGAATATCTTGAATTGCAGGGATGTCTTGAATCAAATCTTGTAGGATTCCATCTGATACTACTTGGAACTTAGAATTATGTGACTATTCATTTTGAACTTTTTTATATAGTGCTCTACATGGATTTACCACCGCAATGCATCAAGTTAGGTTTGTAATCTATGCATCCAGTTATTTTCACAATTTTAATATATCCAAAGCAAGCAGAATTTGTCAACTATCATTAAATATGGATATCGGACAAGGAGTGATGTTTCATCGGATTGATATGAAAAGGCGGTACATACCAATCAGGATGTGAATGGGTACATGGACTGCCCCCGTTTCGGATAGTATGGTCCAACTCATTAGAAAATAAAAAATAATAAAAAATAAATATTCTCGCCGATTAGGGCTCGTGAACACGACCCCTCTTCTTTGTGCGCAAGGAGTGTGGAATTGTCGCTACTGATCGACATCGCATACCTCCCTGCCGTGACCGTTCATCATTACCTTATCTCATTGCCACCCATTGCATGCAGTATGCTTCCTCCTCTTCCTCTTCATCCTTCCTCCTCCTCCTCTGTTGTCTCCTCTTCTTCCTTCGTCTAACACCTTCCTCCTCTTCCCTACTGCCTTCTCTCCTTTCCCCCCGTTGCCTCTTCTTTCCTCTTCCTTCCTTCTCTTTCTCCATCGCCATATGTTCTTTCCTCTTTTTTTCGCATTCGAAATAGCAATTGGTGTTTCGTGTGTCGTTACACGTTGATGCATATTTTGGTCCAACAAGGGACTGATATGGATCTAGTACCCAAAACAACATTCCTTGATACTAGATATATGATATTTGTAAAGGAGGTCCTAGTCAATATGAACTTTCTAAATACTTGATCAGGCCCTAATTATTTTACATTTTTGGCCTTTGGTTTGGGATGGGTTTGTAGTGGGGTTCCAAATCATTGAAGCATTTCTAGTAATGTGTTTTTGATAGACAATTAATAAGTGAATGTAACTGTTTTGTGTACTTCTGAACTATTCTTACTGAATTTTTACAGGTATTGCGAGAACACCATGATGAAGTATGGTTTTTGCAGTTCTCAAACCAAGGAAAATATTTGGCATCATCGTCAATTGATAGATCTGCAATTATATGGGAGGTAAAGTTTCTTGTAATTTGATTTAATTGGTTTAGTTCCTCCATTTTAGCACGCTTGTTTGACATCAATGACAGTTGAGGTTTACTTTTTTGGATGCTTCATATGCTCAGCAGTGAATATGACATTTTGCATTTAACTGATTGATCTTTTGTTTTAATATACACACAGATATATCCAAAGTGGGAATCATCATGTTGAATGAATAATGAATGAATCTTTTATTGGAGAAATATCTTTTTGTCTCTGTGATAACTGGACCTTCCAAGTCTTATTTTCCTTGAGTATGGAAAATGATTCAAGATAATTTTCCCTCATTTGTTAGATAATACATTAAGATGGCCATTACAAGGTACAATTGGCATATCATTATTGGTGCTGTTGGTATCATATCATGTTATACTCGATAGAGCATCTAGTAAAATTGTAAACGAGCTTGATTTGTTTTTAGCTGTTGCAGGGAACATGAGACCACGACGTAGAAAAGTTGAGGCATCTTGGGAAATCTTTATTTACACATTGCAGTATTTACTTGTCTTTATAGATGGTCTGATAGATATTATTTGTCATGACTTGCATTTGTTTTGATTGTATCCTAGTGACCCACTAATGTCTAAAATGTATTTTCATGCTTTGCAACATTACAATATTTCCTGATCAATGTAATGCAACTATGTAATGTGATAAAGGTAAACACTATCTGTTTAACGCGGTAAGAGTAATATTGGTTTTGCTGTAGTAGACGTTAACTTTTCTTTTCTGAAGTACATGTTATATATTGCATTAGGTTCGTGAAGATGGAGAACTAACACTGAAGCACAAGCTATCTGGTCATCTGAAGCCTGTTCTAATGGTTGCTTGGAGCCCTGATGACAGCCAGCTTCTAACTTGTGGAATGGAAGAAGTTGTTAGGCGCTGGGACGTTCACTCTGGTGAATGCCTCCATGTATATGAAAAAAATGGTGTTGGATTGATATCCTGTGGCTGGTTTCCGGATGGAAAAGAACTATTTTCTGGTGTTACAGATAGGACTATTTGCTTCTGGGATTTGGATGGAAAGGAGCTGGATTCTTGGAAAGGGCAGCGAACAAGTAAAACTTCTGATGTTGCTGTCACAAAAGATGGTAGACATATGATAAGTTTGTGCCGAGAAACTGTGATTTTGTTGCTAGATAGGGAAACAAAGACTGAGAGGCTGATAGAAGAGGAACAGACAATTACTTCATTCTCACTATCAAAGGATGATAAGTTTTTGCTTATAAATCTGATAAACCAGGAGATTCATTTGTGGAACATAAAGGATGATCCAAAACTAGTTACCAGATATAAAGGTCACAAGCGCAGTCGGTTTTTAATAAGGTCTTGTTTTGGAGGAACTGAGCAGGCTTTCATTGCCAGTGGAAGTGAAGATTCACAGGTATGCAACTGCCACTAAAGACATTATGAACTGTATACATCTATTACCTTGAACTTGCAGCTGTGGATGTTGATAGAGTTGCTTTGCAAATACATTCTTCCTACTCTTACTGTATGCTTTAATAAGTTTCAAAATTGCTTAATTGCTTGAGAATCTTTATTGATGCTTTTTGCTCTGCTCAATTTGTTCCTTAGGAAGTTAAATATACACAATACTTCGATTTTGTAAATTAAATTTTCACTTTGTGGACGCACCGCATGAGAGTTTTGGAAAAGAAAATCCACAGGCTTTGATGACTTGTGACCAGTTCTTTTTGGCTGCTATTGTCCAATGTGACAATTAGAGGAAGTTCTGAACCTAGGAGATTTGTGATCATGTTATGTGTAATGCAGTCAGAAAAAGTTGCTGTTGTCTTGATGCTGGCATGTCTTAAAATGTCTGATAAATGACTAGTGTCACTATTGTTTAGTATGTATTGATACAAAAATCTATGATCAAACAATTAAGGAATCTGGAAATTGATGTTCTATTGATAACAGTCTTTTGGGTTGTGCGGAGCTGGCAAGGCATATGATCTATCAGCTCATGCTGCATAGGCTGAGAAATAATTGTATGTACTAGCCTGTCATATTATTACCATGCAATTCATTTGAGACTTCATATCGATGTCGTTTCTTCGATGTCTGCCTCTCATGTTTGACCTTGTATTTCATGTGAGGCTTTGGACCAATGCTAATGCCTCTTATCACCTGGCCAGATGATCTGCATTCCTGGGCGCAAGGGATTTAAACATGTTCCTGTCTTGATATTCTAAATACCTGTTATTTGCTTGAGATTGTTCTTGATGTTTTTTCTTTTTCTGTTTACCAATGGAAAATACAGAAGTAGTTATAACAGGTGACTTTTAAGCTGCATGTTTTGTACAACGACAAACCATAATGTCCTTTATATAAAGTAATACCTCTATTTAAATCAAAGAGCATTTAGCCTTTTATTTTTTTTAGTTAAGCTTTATAAATTTGCTAACTTTTCTTGCAGCACTAGAATTAATAGATTTACCTCATTTAGTCACAGTTATAAGTTTTCTTTAAATATTCTCATATTGTCTTAGATGATTCTCAATAATTATATCACTTATCAGGTTAACACAACTGTTCACAAATGGAAAGTTTAGTATTTTTGCTGTTTTTCCCAATATTTCCATATGTCTATCTAAACATTTGTATCTTAGCTGCACCAACTTTTTGTGCAAATTGTCTGTTAACTATTTTTTAGTCGATAGCTTGGTAAATGACTGCTTAGAAAAATAATAATCATCTCTACTGTCTAATTTAGGCCATCATGAAATATTAATGATTTGGACAATTCAAGCAATAATGTCTGTTGTTTCTCCTTTTCATATGTGCTTTTGAATTCATAATATTGAACATCGATATCTTCAGCAATATTTTATAAAAGTAGATCATCCTCTTTATGAATAACTATTCATTTTTCAGCTAAACCTAAGGGACCAGATATGCAAGAACATGAATAAATCAAATTTGTTTCTTTTAGGAACAGTTATATTTTCCGCTAGTCAACTTATAGTTTACTCTTCTATGCTTGCAAAAAACCTCAATCTGGGTTAGGAAAATATGTTTGAAATTCTTAAACTATACACAACAAATTTCAACTTGCTACAAGTACATGTCATCGCAAGGTATTGGTCCTCTTTCCTCAAGAAATACAGATATTTTTAGTGTTGAACCTCGATAACTTGTCTTATTGATTTTGGTGAGATCCCTATTATCAGGTGTACATATGGCATCGAAGTTCAGGAGATCTTATTCAAACTCTTCCTGGTCATTCTGGCACCGTCAACTGTGTCAGCTGGAACCCATCGAATCCTCACATGCTTGCATCCGCCAGTGACGACCACACGATCCGTATTTGGGGATTAAACAGGGTGAATCTGAAACGCAAGGAGATCTACAGCAACGGAACGGTTCACCTGTGCAACGGAAACATCAAATGAGTTAAGATAGCAGTCAAGTACCTTGACTCTGCATCATCGACTGTTTAAATCCTTGTCCACGGCTTCGGTGGCAAATGCGCCTGTAATGACACAGTTGCTGTTTGCTGATATGAAGTCTAATGACTGTTTTAGTTTGGACGGTAATTTCTTCGATTGAAGCAGGATAAAAATTTCAGTCGTTGACATTGGTCTGTTAATTTCATGGCAATTTGCTGTTGGCCTCTTTGGAAATTACTTGTGTGCAGTTTATGCTGATTTCTGAGGTTACCTAAATGTCCAAATAGATTATCAATTTGCTCGTCTGTCTTGCTTCCTTCACCGAAAAAGAAGAGAAGAATTGTCTTTTAATTTCAGTGCTCCGCCTTGCCTTGGTTGCCATCATCATCCTATCCTCATTAAGGTGCGAGACAGATAATTTAGCGAGCTTCTTATATTTATATGATTGGTTTCTTCACTGTTAGAATCCATATCTATCTCAGGCATAGTGCTCTTCTCATCCACAAAGGTATTAGAATGTTATTAGTAGTACCGAAATTGATAGTCAGATTCACATATAGGAATTTATCCAACATATATATATATTTTTTGAAAATCTGTTGTATCTTTAGAATCAAGACTCTCTCCTTTAGATGTTCTTACAATTAATTTGAATGTTACTTGCAAAGATAATGGCTGGGGTGCGTTGAGATCAGTCGTTAGTAAAGTTGCTGAGAGTTTGGAAAGTGTTCTAGATTTGGAATGTACCCAAGTATAGAAGATGGGAATGAGGCCGTGGAGACTTCCACACCCTACTTGTAAGTTTAGCATGCTTTGCAAGGGAATAGGCCGCATTATTATCTGTCCCGAGCCGAATGGGAAAAATATGATTGATTAGCTGAAACTTGGATTATTTCTTTTTAAAGCCATTATTATTAAAATTACTATTATGGAATAAAATAGTACTGGATATTAGTAATTGTTGTACATAATTTCTTATTAGAGAACGAAAAACAAACAAGATATCAATTAGTGTACATTAGATGCGATATAAATTTAGTTATAATGATAAGATCTTTTTAGTTATCATTAATTTTAGTTATCATTCATCGGGTCTCGAAGTCCACAGGCACTGAGTATGGCGGCGGCTGTGCAGGCGAACCTTTCCCGGCCCTTCGAGACCCTAATCCTAGGCTCGCGGAGACTGGTCCATCCTTGGCGGTCGGCGAGAATCCGCTGCTCAGCCGCCGCCTCGCCCCGACGGAGCTACAGCATTACCCTCCTCCCCGGGGACGGCATCGGCCCTGAGGTCGTCTCCGTCGCCAAGGACGTCCTTTCCCTCGTTGGCTCTCTCCAAGGCATTGGACCCTGACAAAAGATCCTTCCTTTTCCTAGGGTTTAGGGTTTTTGCGATCTAAGGGCTCAGAAGGTTGGCTTCCTTGTGCTTTTTCTCTGCAGGTATTGAGTTCCGGTTCCGGGAGGTGCCGGTCGGCGGTGCGGCGCTGGATTCTACGGGGGTCCCTTTACCGGATGAGACCCTCGCGGCCGCCAAGGAGTCGGACGCGGTCCTTTTGGGAGCCATCGGAGGGTATTTGCTGATGGGCCGAATTTTTTTAGGCTTGGACTTCGGTTACGGGGGTTAACACCTTTTTATGGGGGTTCCTTCTAGGTATAAATGGGATGCTAACGAGAAGCATCTGAAGCCCGAAACTGGGTTACTTCAGCTTCGCGCGGGTCTCGGCGTGTTTGCAAACTTGAGGCCAGCTACTGTGTTGCCACAGGTACCGTGGCTTTATACACGTTTAGATGACGTTGTAATTAAATTTTCTAAGAGTAAAAGTGGAATTTTTGGTTCATCATGTTCCATTTTCATCTTAAGGTGGCCTGACTTGGAAAGAGCAATTCCTATAGTTTATCTTCTGTTTTTGCAAGGTCTATATGCTGTCTGGTAATTAACAAGGTTTATGAGAATAAGTCCTACTGCTACTTCTGTTCAAAAATAAGGACCAAGCGGATCCATGGGATGGAACACAGTTAACTCTGGTTGTCGGCCATAAAAAAAGAGCACATATTATCATGTGTCTTTTACGTATTTGACTGTTTAGGATATGAATGTGAATCAACTGTCCATTATGTTAAATTTCTGATGATTGCACTGAATTTTTCTTTGTGAAGTTCAATTAGGTGGTGTGTTTAATTGGTTCCAGTATTCTATGTCAATTGTCTTTTCATCCAAATGGCACTTCAATGGTGGATTGCACAAATGAGTCTAATATGCCTTGAAGATCTTTTCTACATACAATTTTGAGAAGACCAGGCTTGCCTAATTTGGTCTGAATTATTTTAGAGAATATTTTCTATTGCATGTCTTCTCAACTTGGTCAGGTTATCTGATGTAGGACGAATAATGGCAGGTTTTTTTTTTTTGATGATAGAGGGCTAGAAAGATGGGAAGAGAAAGATAATAAAAAAATAAAGAGATAACTACTACACTTGTTCTAGTTCAAGTGGAATACTCCTAGGATAAAGGCATCGTATCTCCGCACGTCTTGCACGCGGACGATAAAATTATACCATTAGAAATATAATTGTGACCTCATACCACTCATACACAAGGTGGGAAAAAAATTCAATTCATTAATCTTTTAATTATTCTCATTATAATGTTTGTTAGGATCCCTTTATTTTATAAGCTTTTGAATAATGTTTATTGAGTCTTTTTAGTTCAGTTAGAGTCGGATAGAGGTTTATTTAATGTTTATTTATTATTAAGAGTCCAAGTCCTGGTGGACTCTAGGTGGAACTCTACAAATAGTAATGTAATCCTTTCTTTTCGGCAATCAATGAAATATTATTTCAGTCTGTGGACAAACCCTAGGAGGCCGATTCCCTCGAAGTGATCATCCCCTTTTATCTTCCTTCTTTTACGATAAGACTTTAGGATCTTATCATTTGGTATCATTTGTTAGGATCCCTGAGGATCCCTTTATTTTCTGAGCTTTTGAATAATGTTTATTGAGTCTTTTTAGTTCAGTTAAAGTCGGATAGATGTTTATTTAATATTTATTTATTATTAAGAGTCCAAGTCCTGGTGGACTTTAGGTGGAACTCTACAAATAGTAATGTAATCTTTTTTTTTTCGGCAATCAATGAAATATTATTTCAGTCTGTGGACAAACCCTAGGAGGCTGATTCCCTCGAAGTGATCATCCCCTTTTATCTTCCTTCTTTTACGATAAGACTTTAGGATCTTATCATTTGGTATCATTTGTTAGGATCCCTGAGGATCCCTTTATTTTCTGAGCTTTTGAATAATGTTTATTGAGTCTTTTTAGTTCAGTTAAAGTCGGATAGATGTTTATTTAATGTTTATTTATTATTAAGAGTCCAAGTCCTGGTGGACTTTAGGTGAAACTCTACAAATAGTAATGTAATCTTTTTTTTTTCGGCAATCAATGAAATATTATTCCAGTCCGTGGACAAACCCTAGGAGGTCGATCCCCTCGAAGTGATTAAGGAAGCCGATCCCCTTGAAGTGATCAAGGAGGTCGATCCCCTCGAAGTGATCATCCCTTTTTATCTTCCTTCTTTTACGATAAGACTTTAGGGTCTTATCATTTGGTATCATTTGTTAGGATCCCTGAGGATCCCTTTATTTTCTAAGCTTTTGAATAATGTTTATTGAGTCTGTTTAGTTCAGTTAGAGTCGGATAGATGTTTATTTATTATTAAGAGTCCAAGTCTTGGTGGACTCTATGTGGAACTCTATAAATAGTGAAATAATCGTTTCTTTTTGACAATCAATGAAATATTATTCCAATCTATGGACAAACCCTAGGAGGTTGATCCCCTCGAAGTGATTAAGGAAGTCGATCCCCTCGAAGTGATCATCCCCTTTCTTTTCTTTATTTTACAATAATACCTTAGGGTCTTATCACTCTGATATTTTAACACTGTAGAAGTCTGACGAATTTTGGCGAGCTGTCCATCAACGTTCTCATATTCTGATGGGCCAAAGCGAACAAGAAGCCTCTCTTGAACTGCTCCCATGATGGAACTCCGTAGCAAGTTTCATACTAATCATACCACTGGATTGCATCTCCCTCTAGTTGGATTGAGGTTATTTCCACCTTGGATTCTTCTGGAGTTATATGAAAACAGAAAAAAAATTTTGCCTTAGAGATCCAACTGGTCGGATCACCATCTTCCCATCTCGGAAATTTCACCTTCATGTGTGAGTAGTTTGTGTCACAATCTTGGGGTCCTTTTCCTGTATTTCCATATCTGTGCAACGTAGAACTTGAGCCCCCATTTTGTTGAAATTTGTTGAGGTTCTCTAGTAGGCTTTTTTTGAAATCATTAAGTGTTTCTTGTAGCCGATTCTCGATTTTGATTTCCAATGCTTCCATTTGTGCTTTCACTGAGTTATTGGTGGCCATTACGTAATATTGCAAATTTGTAATCTCAACTTATGTTTCTGGTGTCGGGACTAGGGCATCAATCACTGCCCTATTCGATGCTACTGTTGTGATGCGGTCGGTGGCAGCACTGTGAGAATGAAGAGTTGCTGCGAGGATGCGAGGATGTAGCTGCGGTCGCTGCGTGGGAGGCAGTGATGCTTGTTGCGGTTGCTACGTGGAGGGATCGTTGCTGCTGAGGGCTGGGAGGCAACGATAGTGGTGCGGCTGGGGGCAGTGCCACCGAGGGCTCGCCGCTACGGTGGTTGCAACGACGCGGATGGAAGGCAACGTTGCTCTGTCTTTGTCGCACTGCGAAAGGAGGCGCTGGTGACGCTGAGAGATCGCGAGCGGTTGAGGAAACGACGGTGGCTGCGGCGGTCGTGGTTGCCTTGTTTTGATCAAGGTATGCAATACCGTACCGATGTTTCGAGGTTGACTCGGTACGGTACGGTACCGTGTATCGAGCGGTACACCAGGGCATATCGAGCGGTACACCAGGGCGTACCAAGCGGTTTTATATATTTCTTCCTCTTACTGTAGCATTGTAGCTCTGCTACAATGTGTACTGTAGCACGTTCCGTCTGGTAGCGGGCAGTCCACGTACCGGTACCGGGCGGTACCATTCGAAATTGCATACCATGGTTTTGATCATCGCAAGGAGGGATCGTCGAGCGACTGCGGCTGCGACCCAAGGGGAGGCAACGATGGTGGCGCGGTTGGGGGCAGCGTCATCGACAGTAGAAGCGACGAGGGGGTGGTCCGCTGGCTACGAAGTAGCGACCGTGGCCCTTCTCGCTCAAGCGAGATAGGGCAGTGAGGAGGCGAAGGTCGCTGGCTGGGGACCAGTGGCGGCGGTGGTCGAGCGGCCGGGAAGCAGTAGTGGCAGTGGAGAAGGAGTTGCCTTGCAGTGACGGTGGGGAAGAAAGGAAGCAGGGGTGCGGGCTGCCGGGAAGCAGGGGCGGCGGTGCTGGAGTGGGGGAGTGTTAGGACCCTTTTTCTGAGCTTTTGAATAATGTTTATTGAGTCTGTTTAGTTCAATTGTTTATTGAGTTCAGTTATAGTCAGGTAGAGGTTTATTTAATATTTATTTATTATTAAGAGTTCAAGTCTTGGTGGACTCTAGGTGGAACTCTATAAATAGTGATGTAACCCTTTCTTTTGAAAATCAATGAATCAATCAATCAATCAATGAAATGTTATTCCACTCTGTGGACAAACCCTAGGAGGTCGATCCCCTCGAAGTGATCAAGGAGAGTCGATCCCCTCGAAGTGATCAAGGAGGGTCGATCCTCTCGAAGCGATTAAGGAGGCCGATCCTCTCGAAGCGATCATTATCATTCCCTTTTCTCCCTTTGCTTCCACGATAAGACCGTTGGGTCTTATCAATTAGTATCAGAGCGACGATAAGACTTTAGGGTCTTATCAATTGGTATCAGAGTCGCGATCCTCGGCGTTCTCGTTGCAGTTCATCATTAAAAAAAAAAAAGAAGAAGAAAGAAAGAAAGAAGAGAAAGAAGAGAGAGAAGAAGAAGAAGGCGTAGCCACGCACCCTTGCTTCCCTTGCTTGCGGCCAGCCCACTATCGACCGTCGCTGCTCTCCGGCCAGCGACCGACCCTGCCTCGCTTCCGGCCAGAGTCCACCGTGGCTGTCGCCTCCCACTCGAGTCACCACTGCTGCTAGGAGACGATGCTGCTAGCGTCTCATCCTGTCGCAGCCTCGCTCCCCTTCTCAACCGCCGCTGCAAGGCAACTTCTTCCCCACCGTCGCTGCTGCTTCCCGGCCGCTCCATCACCGCCGCTCGCCTCCCAGCTGCAACCCTAACTAAGCACCGTCGCACCCAACCCCCCCCGAGTCGCAGCCGCCGGTTGCCGCAGCCCCTTTATGTAGCGGTTGCAGAAACAGAGTTCCTCTGTTGTCGCAACCCCTCGTCGATCGTAGCCGCGCCTCCTCCAGCACTCCTCTTCCCCTCGAGGGTCGTCGTCGCCCAGCCGACCCACCACCGCTGCCAGCCATCGTGCGACGACCGCCGCTCGCTTCCCAACCGTCGATCCCCCTTGCTCTGCATCCGTAGTGACAGAAACAGGGCAACTCACTGTGACACTGCCGACTCCTCCTTCTCCACCGCCGCCGCTGCTGTGGCTGCTGACACCAGTTGCCCATCTGGTCGAAAGGGGCCCCTGCCTCCCCTGCTTTCGGCCAGCCCCACCGCAGCCGCTGCATTCTGGCCAGTGACCACCGTCGTCGCTGCTCCCCGGCCAACAGCCTTCCCTCCTTGATGCTCCACCCTGCTTGAGCGAGAAGGGCCGCTGCTGCTGTTTCCCGGCCAGCGGACCAACCCCCTCGTCGCTTCTACCGTCGACGACACTGCTCCAACCGCGCCACCATCGTTGCCTCCCCTTGGGTCGCAACTGTAGTCGCTTGACCATCCCTCCTCGTGGTGATTAAACTAAGGCAACCACGACCGTCGCAGTCACCACCGTTTCCTCAATCGAACGCGATCCCTCGGCGTCACCAGCACCTCCTTCCGCAGTGCGACAGAGACAAAGCAACGCTGCCTTCTATCCGCGCCGTCGTAGCCACCGCAGCGGCGAGCCCTTGGCGGCACTACCCCAGCCGCACCATCACTGTAGGTTACCATCACCGCAGCCTCAACCCCGTTGCTCAACGATTGCCCCTTGGGTCCAACAGCTGCAGCCACATCGACACAGTCGCCTTCCGGCCTCGGCGCTCTCACCCCACGCAGCGACAGAAACAGGGCAGCAACTCTTCCTCCAAAGCAGTGACCACAGCACTGCCCTCCGTGTCCACCTCCTCAGCAACTTCGCATTGACAATGCTGATGCCGTTGACTGACATAAAAAAAAGGAGTTGAGAACCCAGATTTGCAGTCTTACGCAATGGCCACCGATAACTCGACTGCAAGAAACATTTAATGATTTCAAAAAGAGCCTACTGGAGAGTCTCAGCAAATTTCAACAAGATAAGGGCTCAAGTTCTACATTGCATAGATCAGAAAATACTGGAAAAGGGCCCCAAGATTGTGACACAAACTACTCACACATGAAGGTGGAATTTCCGAGATGGAAAGATAGAGATCCGACCAGTTGGATCTCTAGGGCAGAAATTTTTTTCCGTTTTAACAGAACCCCAGAAGAATCTAAGGTAGAAGTGGCCTCAATCCAGCTCAATGGAGATGCAATCCAGTGGTACGATTGGTATGAAACTTTCTACGGAGTTCCTTCGTGGGAGCAGTTCAAAAGAGGACTTCTTGTTCGCTTTGGCCCATTTGAATATGAGAATGTTGATTGCTAGCTCGCCAAAATTCGTCAGACTTCTACAGTGTTAGAATATCATAGTAGGTTTGAAAGATTGTCAAATCAAGCTAGAGATTGGTCAGACCAACAACTTCTGGATACATTTATTGAAGGGCTTATTCCAGAGATCCGGTGTGAAGCTAAGGCTTGTCAACCCCGCACTATCATAGCCGATATCTCATTTACAAATCTACATGAGAAAAAAATTAACAAAGAAAGATCAGCAAGGGGTTTGCACTATGATGAAAAATGGAATATGGAGCACCGATGTAAACAAGGGCAACTTTTGATGATTGAACCAATTGGAGAGGAGCCGAAAGCTAAGAATGTGGACTCCGATTATGAAAGTATAAATTCTAATGAAGATGTTGAACCTACCGTACATACAATGCATACATTAGCCGATTACTCTAACACGCAAACTATGGAAGTTGGCGGAACTCTGGAGCATCAGCCTATTATAGTTTTGATTGATACTGGTAGCACTAACAATTTTATGGACAGTGAGACTGTTGACCGATTGGCCCACCACATTGAAGACTATGACAGATTCGAAGTAAAGATCGTTGATGGATGGATTTTCACTTGTGATAACAAAGGTTCAAAGATAAAATTGATTATACAAGGCCAGAAGTTTCTTGCAACGATTACTATACTGAAAGACCGACCTGTTACTTACACTATCAAAAAGTGGATACCATACTTGATCAACGAATTGTGATGCATTGCAGATAGTCTATGACTAAAGTGCTGAAAGAGAAGTTCCTCGAGATTGATGCTGCTCAGCCTTGAGGACAAGGTTGATTTGAAGAGGGAGGAACTGTTAGGACCCTTTTTCTGAGCTTTTGAATAATGTTTGTTGAGTCTGTTTAGTTCAATTGTTTATTGAGTTCAGTTAGAGTCAGGTAAAGGTTTATTTAATATTTATTTATTATTAAGAGTCCAAGTCCCTGTGGACTCTAGGTGGAACTCTATAAATAGTGATGCAACCCTTTCTTTTGAAAATCAATGAAATGTTATTCCACTCTGTGTACAAACCCTAGGAGGTCGATCTCCTCGAAGTGATCAAGGAGGGCCGATCCCCTCGAAGTGATCAAAGAGGGCCGATCCCCTCGAAGCGATCATTATCATTCCCTTTTCTCCCCTTACTTCCACGATAAGACCGTTGGGTCTTATCAATTGGTATCAGAGCGACGATAAGACTTTAGGGTCTTATCAGGGAGGTTGGTGGCCGGGGAGCAGTGGTGGCGGTGGAGAAGGAGGCAGCGAGGGTCGCGACTAGGATCGACGGGGGGCTGCGACAACAGAGGGAGCTCTGTTTTTGTCGCACCGCAGAAGGAAAGGTTGTTGCCGGGGTTGAGAGGCAGCAGTGGCGATGCGGCTGGGAGCAAGGTCGTCGAGGGCGAGGAGCAGCAAAGGGTCGCCAAGGCTAGGTGCTGCCAGGGGGTGGTCCGCTGGCCGGGAATAGCGGCGGCGTCCCTTTCTCGGTTTGCCCTGTTTTGGTCGCTGCGAGGAGGGGAGGTCGAGCGGCTGCGACCTAAGGGGAGGCTGGCGGCGGTGGAGAAGGAGGCAGCGGTGGTGGCGCGGCTTGGAGCAGCATCACCAACGATCACCGAGGGCTGGGATCGACAAGGGGGTTGCGGCAGTAGGGTTGGGATGGACGTTGTCAGCGTCGTCTCTTGGCAGCGGTGGTGTCTCGGGTGGGAGGCGACGGGCGGTGATGGACTCTGGCCGGGAAGCGGGGTAGAGTAGGTCGCTGGCCGAAGAGCAGCGGCGGCGAGTGGGCTGGCCGGAAGTAGGGGTGCGTGGCTACGACTTCTTCTTCTTCTCTCTTCTTTTTTTTTTTAAGATGAAGATAACTACAGCGAGAAGGCTGAGGATCGCTGCTCTGATACCAAATGATAAGACCCTAAAGTCTTATCGTACAAGAAGGAAGATAAAAGGGGATGATCACTTCGAGGAGATCGGCCTCCTAAGGTTTGTCCACAGACTGGAATAATATTTCATTGATTGCCGAAAAGAAAGGGTTATATAACTATTTATAGAGTTCCACCTAGAGTCCACCAGGACTTGGATTCTTAATAATAAATAAACATTAAATAAACCTCTATCCGACTCTAACTGAACTAAACACACTCAATAAATATTATTCAAAAGCTTAGAAAATAAAGGGATCCTAACGCAGAGTAGGTTTGAAAGATTATCAAATCAAGCTAGAGATTGGTCTGAACGACAACTCGTGTGTCCATTTATCGAAGGACTTAATCCAGATATCCGATGTGAAGTTAAGGCTCATCAACCCCGCACTATGATAGCTGCGATCTCATTCGCACATCTACATGAGAAAAAAATTAGCAAGAAAAATAATGGAAACAGAAGTGACAACAATCAGATGATCAGCAAGCCACCCGCCCTATCTATATTCCCAACCGAAACCCTGACACTCGAAGACTAACCCAAGAAGAACTCAAGGAAAGATTAGAAAGGGGTTTGTACTATGATGAAAAGTGGAGTATGAAGCATTGATGTAAACAAGGGCAACTTCTGATGATGGAACCAATTAGAGAGGAACCGAAAGCTAAGAACGTGGACTCCGATCATAAAGGTATAGATTCTAATGAAGATGTTGGACCTACCATACATACAATGTATGCATTAATCGGCTACTCTAACCCGTAAACTATGAAAGTTGGCGGAACTCTAGAACATTAACATATTATAGTTTTGATTGATACTGGTAGCACTAACAATTTTATGGACAGTGAGACTGTTGACCGATTGATTCACCACATTGAAGGCTATGACAGATTCGAAGTAAAGATCGCTGATGGACGGATTTTAACTTGTGATATCAAATGTTCAAAGATAAAATTGATTATACAGGGTCAGGAGTTTCTTGCAATGATTACTACACTGAAAGACCGACCTATTGCTTACACTATAAAAAAATGGAGACCATACTTACTTAATCAACAGGTTGTGATGCGTTGCAGATAGCCTATGACTAAAGTGCTGAAAGAGAAGCTCCCCGAGTTTGATGTTGCTCAACCTTGAGGACAAGGTTGTTTTGAAGGGGGAGGAATTGTTAGGATCCCTTTATTTTTTGAGCTTTTGAATAATTCTTATTGAGTCTGTTTAGTTCAGTTAGAGTCGTATAGAGGTTTATTTAATGTTTATTTATTATTAAGAGTCCAAGTCCTGATGGACTCTAGGTGGAACTCTATAAATAGTGATGTAACTCTTTTTTTTCGGTAATCAATGAAATATTATTCCAGTCCGTGGACAAACCCTAGGAGGTCGATCCCCTCGAAGTAATCATCCCCTTTTATCTTCCTTTTTTTATGATAAGACTTCAAGGTCTTATCAATGTTCTAACCCCTTTTGTAGGTTCAAGTATAAGAATAAAAAGGAAAATACAGAAATAAAAAATTACAATCGTATCAAATTAAATATATAATATGTTCCCTTCGAAGAAGATAATAATTCAGACTTTATTTGAAAAATAATCTCCTTCTCTTGATGATATTCTTGACTGATAAACTTTCATCTTTATGGAGTCAAATCTTCAGTTAAGATTTTAATTTTCAATTAAGATCTAATCTTTTGTTTTTTTTTTTTGCATTTGCTTCATTTTTCTCCTTGTTGAGTGGATGTTGTCATGTGATAATTTATTCCATATGCAAAATATATCTAAATCAATCAAATTTGTTTTATTAATAAACCAACTAAATTGCTCCAATATCATATGCTTTTGTTGCATAAAAACTCGTCTCAAGTTCATATAGTGGAGATATAAATCAACCTTGATTATAAATTATCTTGGCTAAACTAAGATTTTTTATACCAAATCTAATATATGACGAATAATGGTGGTTTTTTTATTTTTATGATAGAGGACTACAAAAATGGGAAGAGAAAGATAATAGTCGAAAGATAAGAGAAAAATAAAGGGACAACTGCTAGACTCACTTTGACTCAAGAAAAATACTTCCAGGATGAATGTCTTGTACCTTCACATGTCTCACACGTGGATGATGAATTCATACCATCAAAAAGATAATTGTAGCCTCACATCGCTTAGTGGGAAAGAACTCAATTTATTGATTCATCTTCTAATTATTCCCATTATAATAATTTAGTCCTTTTTTATAGGTCCAAATACAAGAATAAAAAGGAAAATATAGACGTAAGAAAGATTACAATTGTATCAAATTAAATATGTAATATATTTTCTTTAAAAAAGTAATAATATTGACTCTCTCTTCATGATATTCTTGATTGATAAGCTTTCATCTTTATAGAGATTAATCTCAGTCAAGATTTACAATTTTCAATAAAGAAATAAAGTTCTAATCTGATATTTTTTTTTTTTTTGCATTTGTTTCGTTTTTCTTCTCGTTGAGCATATGTTATCATGTGACAACTTATTACATATGCAAAATATCCATAAACTAATCAAATTAATTTTATTAATAAACCAATTAAATTGCTCCTGAATCATTACACTTTGTGGGCGACTTGCATTGCATGTTTCTCAAAGAGCAGATAACATTCTTATTAGTGTTTATAATGTTATCGAGTGTTTATTATATTTTAGGTTTGATCAGGCGATATTTCTTTGTATTTCAACCTTCTATTTAAATATTTTCTGATATACTACCCCTTTATATGTTTCCTATCATCGCATCACTTCTGAATTTATTTAATTCAATCTTGTGTTGGCTTTCATACATACTTGTGGATATCTTGCAGCTTTGTTAGTAAATTAAATCATTCTTTTATTTGTTTCCTATCACTGCATCACTTCTGAATTTATTTAATTCAATCTTTGTGTTGCCTTACATTGAGACAAACTTGTGGATAACTTGCAGCTTTGTTAGTAAATTAAATGCTTGTGTTTTTCCTATTTGCTTTTTTTCTGATAGTATTCTTGATTATATATTGTTTAACTTAGATGCACTGATTCATTTTTGCACTTCTACCTTGTCCTAAAAGTATCTGATCTTATAATAAGCATAGTGAATTATTGATGTTCATCTTCCCTTATCATACAGTATTGTGTTCTTTTCATCAGCTAGTAGACTCATCGACTTTGAAGAAAGAGGTGGCAGAGGGAGTCGACATAATGGTTGTGAGAGAGCTTACTGGAGGTGAATGTTTAATGTGGTTTATTTTTAATTTTAATTGTAAAACTGGCTTGGTGCCATGATTTTAGAGAATGTGAGATAAACCATAACAAGTTGGTCACTCTTAGGAATTTATTTTGGAAAACCAAGAGGTTTTGGATCCAATGACAGGGGTGAGGACATTGGATTCAACACTGAAGTCTATTCTGCTTCTGAGGTGCTAAAAATCAAACTGATTCATTTTTATTTATTCTAGTCTTATTCTAGATTTTTTTGAGCTTGCATCATTAATTTCTCTGTTCTGTTTTTACATGTGCTTTTGTTGTTCTCTGTAAAGAAGACTTTCATTATTTGTGTTCAGGTTCTTTGAAATATGTCTTTCATAAAGATTATATATGCCCACCAAAGACAAAGTACTTAAAGGTCCCATGATCCCATCAACATTTTAGTTGCTCATAAAGTAATGATACTTTGCTGGTACACTTGAGCAAATTTAACAAAGATTGCGACGGTTAATGTTGCTTTTTGAGTGCTTTTTCTCACTTGTAACCCTTTCCCACCCCTGAAAGAAAGAAATGAAAAAAGTTATAACGAAATAAGGTATATCCTGTGGCCACTCTCATTGCAAGTTACTAAGGAAGAATGATAAGAGAAAAAAAGGGTTGGATGCTGTGACATAAGAATAAATGCTCATGACAAACACCTTGTTAAAGCTTAAGGCTTAATATGCGAAGGTTTCTTGGCGATTAGAATCATTGAACACACAACTTTGTAAACTCATGGTTCTTTTAGCATGAAAATATATAAAAACTGATCTTAAGGATTAACAAAAAATAGATGCATGTACCATTTACGGAGAGTTTAATCAAAACTTTGCTTTTGCTTATTAATTGCAAATTTAAGTAGCAGAAAGATAGGTAAAAATCTTCATTAATTAAGAGAAGCAGATTTTATGGATAAGTGACAATAATAATAACTAACTCAGGACATCATTTAGGATTATAGTTGTATAATTATATAAAAGAAATTTGTCTCAAATGAAATCATTGAAAATCCAGCATTATAAAGATAATGGGATCTGAACATAAACATTAAATCAAAACAACTCGTAAGCTCAATGTTCAAAAATGAGAATACTTAAAAATGATGAAGTTTTTATAAGGAATTACATAGGGCATGCCTTTTCATTGTGTGGGCTTCTTGGAAAAGCTTACTAAATGTGTCTAAAGCATATGCCTCACAAAGCCTATGGGCCTCAGTTGAAGTGAGGGTAAAATTGTCTTGCTGCCTCTTGTGCCTTACCGTGCTTCTAAACATTGAAGATTAAAAAATCTCTTCTATTATACAGTTTCCTTTATGGCTATTTAGTTAAATGAACCAAAGAAAGATCAAGGTTTTCAGCACTTTGCAAAAGCAGCATCAAATGTAATAGAGAATTTAGTGTTATTGTGGACAACTTATTTTGCATGTATGATTCTGAATAAAGCTTTGGCAATATCAGTTTCAGACACCAAATTGTACTATGGAAACAGATACATAGATCAAAATGAAAGGCTCATTCACATTCTAGTCAGGCTGATTAAGACCAGATAAAATACTATGTAAATAATTGTTTGATATGTTAACCATATGAAAATTATATGATATGCAAGTTCTCCATTAATTTATTGAGAAACAAGGCAGAAACCTGGTTTGAACTCTGGTTACAGCAGTTGAAACCTATTTTAAAAAGATAGTTATCGGTCTCGAGGAGACCTGCTTAAACTGATTCGTTTTAGATATACTTTCGGCCATCTTAATAAACTCAAAAGTTGCAGTTGATTTAGTCTCAAGTGGGGCCTGATACAGGCTCTATGTCAGTTATTGAAGGTGAGCGTTAACATAATATACTCCTCATGGTCCTCATTTACCCGGGACTTACTCCCATCCTGACAAAACTCATTTCCTGCTTTCTTTATTTTCTTTCCAAAACTGTAATTTTCCAGATTCCACATGGACAAAGGATGTAAATGCAAAGATCTGCTTGATGGTCGGTTGCTATGAAAATTTTACAAAATGGGCATAAAGAACTTACATGTTTTAACTTTTAAACATGATAAAATTATACTTGTTATTGACCATTGAAAAGCATGTGAGTTAGACTACTGGCTGGACCTGAAACTGGCAAAAAAAAAAAAGAAATCTGAACTTTGAAATAAAACAGTATTGAAGTTTGAGGATTTTGAAATTTCTCCAGTACAAGCTCATTTAAGCTTATACAACTGGATATATGATAATTGTGAAGCAAGAAAATGAATGTTTATGCACCAAGAGCTACTAAATGACAGAGAGTTCTATCAACATGCTGCAGTTAGCTTAGCCTAGAATATCTATTGATTCTAGAAACTGTCTTAAAAGAACCTTTAGTTATGACACTTGGTGTCTGTGCCTGGACTTGCATTTTCTTTCTTGTGCACATTGTGCAAGATGGATTTCAGTTGTCTGTATCTCAACTTTTTTCTTGTATTTAGTTATCTTCTTTCAACAAACATATGACTAATGATTGAACTGTAGAATTTGTTAATTCACAATATAGTATGTTCTTTTCAAAAAGGCTACTTATGCTTTCTTCATATTTGTAATTTTAAGTCACAGCCTCTTGAATACAGTAGGTTATAAAACTATGCTTTGCAAGTACCAAGGCACTAATAACAAGTCTATAATTAGGAGGTGATAATAAGTAGAAACAACATGAAAGTGTATCTTTTGATAATTAATAGGAAACATGTGCTCGTGTCATCTTTAGATTGCCTTTTCTTAAGTTTATATGCATTTTGTTTCTTGCAAATATTTTTGACTATTTCTAGCAATTCCCCCGCAGATTGACCGAATTGCACGAGTAGCATTTGAGGTTGCTCGAAAACGACATGGCAAGTTGTGCTCTGTTGACAAAGCCAACGTTTTGGAGGTACTCTTGCAGGAACTCATGATACATAGATAGGTTAACTTCCAAGTGAGACTTGCATACTAACGATAAGAATCATAATATCTGTTCCAAAATAATTTTGTAATTGCCACTCTAACCTTACACCTAAACGACTGCTACTAATATTGAAGATTTATAAAAGTTTTTTTTTGTTTTTGTTTTTCCAGTTTAAGTTTGTAAGTAATACCTCAAATGTGCATTTTGGAACAGCCATTGGAACATCATTCATATTCATACCACATTTTTTGAGCACTTCATGATATTTACCAGTTCATGATATTCTTAATTACTGTTCAAGTCAAGTACAACTTCAATAAAGAGTTGCAGTATTTGGTTGTTTTGGATTAGAATAATTTTTGTTTTTGTTGGATTAGAATTATATTCCAATCTAGTATGCTATTGAATTTTAGGCTTCGATGCTATGGAGGAAAAGGGTGAATGGGCTGGCTTCTGAGTTCCCTGATGTTGAGTTGTCCCACATGTATGTGGACAATGCAGCAATGCAACTTATTCGAAACCCAAAACAGGTATTTTCTTTTCTTCATGAAACTTGGGTATTTGAGCTCATAGTGCACATGATGCTACATGATATTTACCATCAGTTAATATTTTTAAACATAATTTGCAGTTTGATACTATTGTGACAAATAACATATTTGGTGACATATTGTCCGATGAAGCATCCATGCTTACTGGAAGCATCGGTATGCTTCCATCTGCCAGCATTGGTGATTTGGTATGCGTAAATCTGCGGTTTCCTTAGTTTTCCAAGTTAATACGCTTACATGGATTCATGTAGATCAATGTTTATTTCATTATTTTTGTTCCCCAATTCTTCTTAGGGTCCTGGGCTTTTTGAGCCCATCCATGGCTCTGCTCCAGATATCGCTGGCCAGGTTAGATTCATAACCCATCTCATCTCGCTCTATATTCTACTCTCTAGATTTAGTGCATCTTAATACAGAATCTTCCTTACCTTAATTTTAGGACAAAGCGAATCCATTAGCGACGGTACTGAGCGCTGCGATGCTATTGCGATATGGACTAGGTGAAGAGGAAGCTGCAAAGAGTATCGAAGCTGCAGTTATAAATACCTTGAACAGAGGGTTCCGAACTGGTGATATTTTTTCTGGCGGAACGGTAAATGGATCTATTTGAATTTGCAATTAATTTAAGTTTCATTTTCTATAACCTGAAAACAGCTTCTTTTAACACTTGGGATTGAGTTTTTAAACGATTGATTTACAAGAAATACAACCTGCAAGCTTATCCTATACATGTGGATTGGCTTCTGCCTTGGACAATTAGTCATTATATGTTAGCCAGCAATTAATATCTTCAAGACAGGCGTGACTGCAAAATCCTGAGCACGCGTTACTCAGCTAAATACTCATTTAGTTGAACCAAGTCTTGGAAGCTGGTCAAAGTGTTCTTTAGTGAAGTACTAAAAGTGGCCTCATTGATTTCTACAATCAAATTTGAGCCTGGTATGTTATGATGGAAAACTTGATGTTCCATCTGACAGTGCATTATGTGTTCCTTTGTTTTGCAGACGTTGGTCGGCTGCAAGCAGATGGGAGAAGAAGTGCTTAGATCTGTCGAAGCTGGGAAACAGGTGGCTGCTCTGCACTGATACATTCTGTTCTATCCATCATCATTTTGCTAGTGATACATGGTGAGGGGCACCCTAGTACAATGAGACAGACGAATCAAGATAATTTCTGAACTGAGGACCGAATTAATAAGTGGTTCTATTTTATTGTCATGGACGAATTCTGTTGTTCTATCCATCATCATTTTGCTAGTGATACATGGTGAGCGGCACCCGAGTACAATGAGACAGATGAATCAAGATAATTTCTGAAGTGAGGACCGAATTAATAAGTAGTTCTATTTTATTGTCATGGACGAATTCTGTTGTTCTATCCATCATCATTTCGCTAGTGATACATGGTGAGCGGCACCCGAGTACAATGAGACAGATGAATCAAGATAACTTCTGAAGTGAGGACCGATTTTTTAATTATTTCTTTTCTATTGTCATGGATGGATTATATACGTCTGTCGCTAAACATTGCACATTGGTGTTGTGATTTTATTTGTTTTGAGGCCATGAGTTATGGACATTCTGTTGTTGTATCCATCATCATTTTGCTAGTTTAGATGACATGCTAGAATAGCTTCAGCTATAAATGAGTACGTTTTAAATCCATCGAATAACTCAACTACTAGATGATTCGATGTAGAAGAACAGGTTGGTCATCTAATTACAACTCGGAGGCATGTTTCATTTACAGTAATAATTATGGCTGGAAAATTCTTCTTTTATCTTTTGACAGTGTACCCTTTCCTTGGCCATACTTCAGTCTTTGCCTTCTTTACTCTATATAATTAATTATTGGAATAGAATGGCGACGTGGGATCAGAGATCCTTTGTGGGTTTTTGTTTTCTTATCGTCGAAATTATACATTGTTACGTAGGCAAGCTGCTCGGTATTACCTCGAAGGATTTGCCATGCAATGTACAAAAATTAATGTTGGTTATTATCCCTGTTTATTAATCAATTATTTTGTAGCATTGCATGGAACATGTATATTTTATTTTAGCATGGATGATGAATGCAGTGTTGTTTTTATGTACAGTGTTATCCATAACGTAGTAGTATGTTGGAATTTACGTATATAGGAACCGAATGCATTTTCACATATCTTGTAGATATGGTAATAAACTGGCCAAAGTTCATTTCACAAGAGAAATTTTCTTGAACCGAATGCACTCTTTCTTACCAAAGTTAGATACAAGATTGCTTTCCAAAAATTCAGCAAAGGGATCTATAATGTCCTTTGGATTAGCAAGACATAAGACTCTCTGCCAAGATATGTGTGTCACTCTCGAAAGCTTTAGATAAATAACTCTCGACGATGAACCCACTGATGATGGAAGGAAAAACTACTCGATGTCATCAAATAGCTTCACCGTTGTCGACACTACTCAAACTTTATTTCAAGATATAATTCTTTTTGGTTTTTGAACTCTCTCTTCATGTCACGCTTGTCGCTCACATACATATAACCAATGTAATCTTAGTACCAATAACACCTCGGTGAAAAGATTATAATCGATAACAGGAAAGTAGACATGACTAACAATTTCACACACAGCATAAGAAAAAACAGAACATCCATAGATACTGATAACATACTGGAAATGTTTAATCATCCCCAACAGTGAATAAACCACAAATTGGCTCACCTGCTAAGCATAACATATGGTTTCTAAGCCAACATTAGCAATTAGGGAAATACTAGGCCTTGGATCTCTGGTCAATAATGGGCAGGTGAAGACTATCCCAGAGACAGCCACCTTACTTGGATCTCTGCCTCATCTTTCGTCGCTTCCTCTTGAGTCTCCTCATTCGCTTCTTCTTCCACTGCGGTCACGAAAGGTAGCTCAGCTATGTGAACAAACAAAAACACAGCAGAATGGAATCGTCAATCTGGACTAATCACAAACTTTCACCGAGAACATTTAAGTAGCATCAGTAGTTCAAGAAACACCAGATCCCATACTCAAGTTATTGATGAACTCAGAAACTTGTACAAAAGTTTAAGCAGCTCCGGGCTGGGGGACTACACTAACCGTGATCGCAATGGCCCTATTTGCAATATTTCCTCTGTTATTTTGGAGATTTATAATTCTTCCGTGATGGAATTACAATAAAAAAATTACTTTGGACTCGAATTTCTAGACCATTCTAGTACTTCGACCGTGGAATTTATTTATTTGTTTCTTCAGAGTAGATAAAAACCCTTGCACAATAGGTAAATGCATAGTTATCAGAACCTAATCCAGAAGCCTTGGGTCACTTGGTTAATTAAAAAGTATTTTAAAATATATTAAATGATTTAAAATTATATATAATAAAAATATCAAACAAATTAAAAGGAAAAGTTGTATAAACAAATAATACCAATCAACATTATAAACATAAACGTCGGTGATAAATATACTAAACAGAATCAGTTTTAATTTATTTTTAACTCGATCATAATTTATGATCGACATAAACATCCTCTTACACAAACGATTAAGAAAAATTTAAATTACAAAACGAGACCAGTTTTATGGAACTATCATGATTTGATTCGGCCGATCGAGTTATTCTAATTTTTCAGCACATCACATCCAATCGGACTAGTTAATCGATTTCTTTTAGTCCGACCGCCCCGTTCGATTGACTTCTGATAACCATGGGTAAATGAACCCCTATATTACATCAAGTATCGCAAGACAGGAAAAACACAAACAATGCTTCACAAGGATAACTTTCTAACCTATGTTGTTTCCCTAATAACCATGGGTAAATGAACTCCCATATTTCAACAAGTATCAATTTCTTTTAGTCCAACCGCCTGGTTCGATTGACTTCTGATAACCATGGGTAAATGAACCCCTATATTACAGCAAGTATCGCAAGACAGAGGAAAAACACAAACAATGCTTCGCAAGGATAACTTTCTATCCTATGTTGTTTCCCTAATAACCATGGGTAAATGAACCCCCATATTACATCAAGTATCGATTCCTTTCAGTTGGACCGCCCGGTCTGATTGACTTCTGATAACCATGGGTAAATGAACCCCCATATTACATCAGGTATCGCAAGACAAAGGAAAAACACAAACAATGCTTCTCAAGGATAACTTTCTACCCTATGTTGTTTCCCTAATAAAACCCTATGAGAAACAAAAAGATGCGTTGCGACAGGGATATGATCAAGGCAAAAGCAATCCAAGAACACTGCCAAATCCTACGATCAAGATTCTATATTCCGGTGTTTGTTTTCGAACACAAATTATACTTTCGACCAAATTATAAAAGAGCCCACATCGTATCCGAAATACCCCCAAATACCACTACCGCATGTCGACAGCAACCGTCACGAATACAAATAAGAGGCCATGTAGTTCACAAGGACTCCGAATAAATCCTAATCGGTACGAGTTCAAAGAACATGCAAAGAAGCCATCTTTACGAAGAAAATCTTTCAAAAAGACCGAGTGCGGGATCAGAAACATCAGAAAATCGGACCACTTCGATGATCAAGATCCTGAGCGACAACGAAACATAAAGAAAACCTGATACCAGCTCCGAAAACATTGCTGCTCCATAGACACCACAAAGCGAAAGAAAAGAGAAGGGTAGGAGAAATAGTTTGGATCCTAAAACAGTAACCACGAAACGAAATATAGAAGACGATAAGAAGATACAACTCAGATCAAAGATTTTCACCTTCGCCCTCATCTCGTTGGAGCAGCCAAGTGTGTGACAACTCCCCTCGCGATCTCTCTTCCTGCCGTGCGGCGCCGGGTCTCGAGGTGTGCAGCGGAGGTTATCTTCTTGGATTTATAGGGCTAGGGTTTGGACGCGATAAAAGGAGCCGAAGCCGCTGGGTAAATTCGTCATTATAGGAAAAAGAGTGGACGGACGTGATTTGATGATTAAATTATTCTTAAAGCTTTGTTATCACATAAGAGGTCATCATATCAATAATGATCCAAATTATTTTGGCTAAAAGAAATTAGAATGTTGTTTCATAGATATCCCTGAAGAAATATTAATAATTCCTCATTTATTATTTTATTTTTATATTATATATATATATATATATATATATATATATATATTTATTGCAAAGATAGGAGATAAATTCGAGCTTCAATCCCAAGATATTCACAAGGTAAACAAATATTTTTGTTGATTTATCGGATGAAGTTTGAAGTCTTTAATCTTTTAGATAAATTATGTCGAGGAGATCAATTTGAAATGTCCAGTGTGATAATGATTATAACAATACATGCAGCTCGAGTTGAAGCCCTCTCTGTGTGTGTGGAGCGAGTGTTGATTTTAGTTTGGACCGAATACACATCGGAGGGGAACAAAAAAGGTGTTTCTGTATAGAACATTGAAATGGGTGCCTGCTGTTCTTGACATGGAGGCATGCCCAATTGTTGTTTGTTGTTCACACTGACCATCTCCTTAAGATGTTTCGAGTCTCAAATTTCAGAAAACAAACAAAACTTATCATGGAATTTTAATCGACACTGCTTCTCTAATCAGCTCTCTACTAAGCCTAAGAATATTCCCATGTTGGATGGGGTTCAGTTCAGTTTCAGATCGAGCTAACCTGTAATGGCTCATAAAAGGTACCCATATAGAGGATGACAACAATTTCTGATGTATGAAGTGGAATAAGTTGGCATATGGAGAGCGAGCATTATGACATCCTATACATATTCTTTCCAGCATCTGTTTTCTCAGGGGAGACACGAAACACATCTTTATAAACACCACCATTCTTGCATGTGTAATTCATCTCCTTGTTAAAAAGAATATGGTTTTGGGAATTCAAAAACATTCCATGATGGAACTGAGATCACCTTTATTAGAAGGAGATGGTGTTCTATGATCCTCGAACAATAATGAATAACTAATTCTCAAGGACTACAGCATAATGATCTTTGTTTCCATTGATAACTGTACATCAGCCGCGAACCCTTTCCATGCTTCCGATTTGAGAATTATGCTTCTCGAACAGTTTTATTTTTACAAATAAATTCAAGGAATCTTTCTCTAGTTATTCATGCCGAACAAGTGCTAAGAGAGCACCTCCAAGAGGCTGGAGATGGAAAATTCACTGCAAAAAGATCAAATATGCATTAGTCAGCATACAAGGTATTTTTAGAATCTCAAATTCGAAGCATAATTTGATTATTTTTTACTGGCAAGAATAATTAATATAGAGATAGAGTACCTCAAGGGCTCAAATATCTTTCTAGATGGGCAAGTAATCACTTCTCCAACATCCATTTGCCGAAATCCTTCGAATGCCATTTGGAGGATTTCTTCGCAAGAATGATTTTCCATTGATAGACCAACTCCATTTCAAGGAATGTTTTCTTTGCCAAGCAGATATATGTGCATAAAGAGATGGGAAGATGAAGCATAACAGAAGAAGAAACACTACCATGGCACATAGGATCATGACATTAATAAACCCATCCTGTAATTCAGGATCTCTTTGTCCAGTCCATGGTACACCTCCTACATTCATTCCAAAAACTGCAACAGGAAATGCAAAAAAAGTTACTGTACCACTTCAAATAATGTCTTGTTAAAATTGAAAGACCAAAGTGAATTACTAAACAAAAGGAAAAATATACTTACTTCCAGTGACTATAGACAATGGAAGAAAGATGATTGAGAGAAAAGAAAGATAGTACAGCTTTCTGTTTATTTGCTCTGACTGCCAACTATCGAGACCTGCCTGAACTGCTGTGACACGATTTACAATAAATCCCAAGTTCTCTTTTAGCCTCCTAAGACGACTAATTAGCTCTTCAAGAGCAATGATATCTTCATTTGCAAACCAACTCTTGGTTGCACACTTCTCTTTAACACGTGGGAACACTTGCTCCCCATGAGACACTACCTGAAATAATAGTAACTTCAGGATTTAATTTTGACCAATGCGGATGGATCACAAACAAAATACTACAATCACTATAGCAAATTAAGTAGTATTTTTGATGACATCACGAATTCTCTATTATTCATCATAAATAAAATTAAGGAACCTGTAGAAGACGTTGCAAGTTCAGATGCATCTTTGGAAATCTTCGGTCGTCCAGCATTTGTTTCTTTAGTAAGGAACCCCCTACAATTGAAGTGACAGCATAGCACTTAAGCAAACCGTGCATAAGCAACACATTGAGACAACAATAGAAAATTAACCCGATATTAATTTTCTTTTAGCAAAAGAAAAATTACTTTCTAAATCTAAAAGAAAGGACACCGTAACATGCAAGTACAGATGTTGTATATTAATGTAAATTGTGCAAATTATTTGTTGATGGCATAAAAGAGACTTGAAGAATTATATAACTGGGGTCATATTTTTCACATACACCTCAGGATTCTGTCTTCAAACAACAGACTATTGATAACTAAGATGAAACAGTTTATTTAAATCAGCTTAACAAACTAAGACATATATAATCATGTTCAAGTATTGTATATAAGCATGTATGAATAACTTGTTCAAAGAAATTTGACCACCAATTTGTAATCATAGTTCCTCATCAAATCATACAAGTTTAATACCACAAAGGTAGTTGTTGGTTGCTATGCATGTCAGGGTTTTGAAAATGTCAACTTTAAAAGAGAAGTGGCCAACTACATTGAGAAATGAAGTATGACAATTTCAAACCAAGTTGAGCAGAAGCTACAGCTTCCAACTAAAAGAGATAATACTATTAAAACGTATGAGAAGTAATAATATGATGTCCACTAGAAGACAACATGAAAGTACAGTAATTATTGTTTATATTTAATTATTTATATTATAATGAAAGCGTGTTTGTTGAATAATGTAGATAAAGGTCAGACAGGAATACTATGGCCTACTTAACCACAAACAAGGAGTGCTGCAAACAATCACTTAAAAAGTTAACCAATTTCAGAATTTGATAATGTTTGTTATAAAGCAGATAAAGGTCAAATAGGCATAATATGGCCTAAACCATAAACAAGGAGATCTTGTTACCCACAATCACTTGAAAATAGTAGCCAATTTCATAACTTAGTAAACTCATTATTCTTGATAATATCTTCATTGTGCAGAAAAAAATAATTTGCTTGGTATACATACAATCTAAGCAATATCTTTCTGAATTCACTATCATGGTTTGCAATTGCACCATGCTTTGACAGCATGATGGAGTAGCCAACAGCTAGGATTCAGGAATTTAACAAACTATTATCTATCTGAGGTCAGAAATTACATCTTTTTTTCCCATGAAAGTGTTGAATTTTTCACATAGGTCAATAGTAACTGAAAAAAAATTGTGAAAAAGAAGGGAGAATTTTCGAGCTAATGTTCTCGCTTTTGTGACTAGAAAGAGATATACTTAGTTGAAAGCATGCTAATAAAAATGGCAACGAAGACAAAGTATTACAAAATTGATTGTAATCTACCATTTAGAAGCCATCCAATAAAGTAAGAGCTGCACAAAGTTGTGAAACTTAGGAGATTCCAAACCAGTCGACCATGAAAATTCAGCCATGAAAGGCCTCCAGAGGGTGCAAGAGAATAGGGTTTCACATAACGCATATACTTCCTAGTAATGTTCACTTGTTTTTCTTTGCAAAATTCAGCATCTCAATTGAAAACCAAGACCTCGAAGAAGGTTATAATCCTTAAGATAATAACTCAGATTCCATTAACAAACTATGAAGTCAAATTAATGTCATGATATGAGAAGACAGGCATAATAAAAGGGGCTCCTGAACAGAATGATATCAAATAAATGACACTGCCTGATATCAATTCAAGTTGTGACATCTCTAAGATGAGCTAAATGTTGCAATTATCTGATTTAAGGACAAAACAAGTTCTTGCATCCATTGTAGGTAAGTAGGTTTTGAAGCTTGGACTCATTTTTCATCTGATATACCATCTTAAATTGTCTTAACCTATTATAACTGTCACAAATTATTGAAAGAGCCTTCTCTTCAGGTGAATTAGTTCGACCAACCGGATCATGTGAGACTACATGATATAATATATACTAATCATCATTATGATTGAAAATCAACATATATGAACCCCACAAACCAGATGAATATACATGTCTTGATGTACATCTTCAGTACCCAAACTGCAAACGTACCATGAATTTGCTATCTTCACCATGTATTAGGCACCAAAATTCTATCCAAGATGCACCATAACTACAGAGAGAGAGAGAGAGAGAGAGAATGATGATAATACGCTTGATACAAATTATAATCTTAATTTGTAAATTCTCCCAACTTTCCATAGGGATTTTTTCTTTTTCCTAAGCTATATGAATTTCATTTGTCACATCATTTTAAGATTCATAAAGCAGAACAGTTATTCTAAAATCACTAGAACTAATATTTTCTTTGGCATGGGAACAATGTCTGTCAAGTTTGGTCAACCATACATTATGATTTGCCCCATACATAATGAACAAGTCTCAGCTAGCTTCTGTGCGAAGAACCCAACCTATTTCTTCACCTATGTCTAAAATTTTACATTACTTAGCTCTTAAAGAATTAATGCCTTAGTGTTCAACAGTGCGTTCCCAATTAAAATGTATAATAATAGGTCAACAATATAGAAATTGCAAGAAAAATCAAGCTCATTGCAGAACAACCAGCTACAGTTCAACTAAGATGAAATAAGTTGCAGCAAATACCTCTATCCAATTCAAGCTCGACCGAATCCAATTCCATCTCAAGCCTGGTGACAATGTCCTGCAAATGATCCACATGAGTGTCGACTATATGCACCAGCAGATTGGACACGCTCCGGGGCACCGGGTTGTCGGCCTCCTCCGAATGGTTCATGGTGAGCAAGAACTCGAGGACGTGCACCGGAATGACGACCCTGCCGGACCCGCCGTCCGCCTTGTCCGAGGCGCCATCGTCGTCTCCGCTGCAACGCTCGACCTTGGGAATCTCGGAGAGCAAGGACTGGCCGGTGGGGGAGAATCCGAGGCGGGGCACGCGGCCGAGGGAGACGGTGATGACGGAGGACTCGGTGACGCGGGCGGCGAGGCGGAGGGTGAAGTCGGAGGCGGCGGGGCCGGGGGAGTTGATGCGGAAGATGAGCGCGCCGTCGACGTGGGCGCAGAAGGGCCCATTGCTGGAGAGGGCGAGGATGTCCTGCAACTTGAGGGGCGGGCAGAGGGCGTCGATGAGGCACTGGGTGGAGACGGCGAGCCGCGGGTTGCGGAAGCCCTTGACATTGCCGCGAGGGAGCTCAACGTGGTACCAGTGGAACTCCTTCGGGCAGGCGGCGGCCTCGGAGAGGTCCCAGGCCTTGTCGACGTAGTTGCCGAGGCCGTCGAATCGGTAGGCGCGCTGCTTGACGGCGTCCAAGGAGTCCAGGGCGCGGGCGCGGTAGAGGAAGGGGGGGTCTTTGCTGGGACTGCCGGCGGGGGAGTCGCCGTTGACATCGGCCCCGGCCGGGAAACGCTCCATGGAGGAGAAGGCGATGGTGGAGTTGTCGAAGAAGGAACGGGAGATCGATCTCTTGTTGTTTGTTATGGCGTGGTGGGTCATCCAAGAAGTAATTAACGGCGAGGGACAGGTCATTAAGTAATTAATGGATCAGATTAATTACGTGGAGATGGATAAATAGAGGAAGAAGAGACTAATGATGATTGGATTCGAACTGTTCTTAATGGATGAGGAGTTGGATTTAGATTTGGGTTGGGAGTAGTTTCGTTTTGGTTAGTTCCGATCCGTACTTCCCTCCACCTCCTGCGTCGAATTTGGGAAAGACAACTTACCCGAAAATTGTTCGTCTGCCCAAAAGAAAAGAAAAAGGATCGATTCTCAGTGGGACCCGGTCTCTCCACCGGTCGTCTAAGAGGTAGGTGTGTGGTCGTGTGACGGAGTGGTCGGGCAGGACTGGTTCATTTAAGGAACCGGATTTTTATGTGGGCCCACGGATAAAAGTGGCCCCCACATGTTTATGTAGGCCATGACAGCGGTCTAATTACTGTGTGTGTTGGAAGTGGGTATCGGCTCTTTGGGGTCATGTCCGGGAGAAGACGGAGTTCAACACGCAGCAGGATGGCCGTCTCCCTCTCGCCTCGTGGATGCTCATGCCTCGAGCGTGTGGGCACGACGAATCCGCTCTTCTTCGCCTTGTGCGGATGTTCATTGCTGGAGCATGAATGCACCGATGAGAGAGAAGCATGAAGCAGACATGGCCATTGCGACGACCTCACGGCCTCTTCTCCCCCGGACGGAATCTGCGACACAGAGCAACTCGAAGCTTTTCAAGTCGACCCATCTCTTCATCCTCCTCATGCCATCCAAAACCGCACCAGCTTTATGATCGGACTAGAACATGTTCATGACTGTTAACTGTTATCACGTTCTTCAACAAAGAACCACTCATGCTAGATAGCGTAACATCGACCTTATAGACAAAGTCGCTTGCTTCCGGTACAAGATAAAGAAGAAGCAATGTTCTCAGCTCCTTGGAATTTAGTATTCTGAGCATGTCCATCAAATGGACAACCACTTCACCAGCTAAAAACACGTTCAAGTCTTAATCTGAGAAATTATAGTTGGCTGGAATGTGCTTTCTGTGAAGTTGAGTAGTCAATCAACCCATTTAGTAGCACCTTCCGGGTAGCTTCCCTGAAATCATATCTATATAAAGTGCGCTGTTCATGCGTAGATTGTTTACGAGGTAGATGCCAAATATGTCTGAGATCCATTGCGGTTTCTTGTCAAGTTGGAAAAGGATATAGTGCTAGCGCACCAATAAATTCCATCTTGAAGACAAAAGAAAAAGTAAAAGGGGAACAATCTTCCATTTTCTTCGGAAAAAAACACTCATGACAGATTCAGGGGCAAAATGAGTCACAGAGCACACAGTATGTTTCAACTTGGTACAAGGAAAAGAAAAACAAAGAAGCTATTTCTCTCAGGTTACTGTCTGAAAGATCATTAGATCTGGAACCTTACTATGGAAGAATGACATGGATGTCAGCTGTGACGAGTCTAAGGAGATGTAAAAGCATGGAGAACCATTAGATGTCATGTACGTCTATCCTGCTGTAGTTTCTTCAAGTGTTTGCTTCACAAGTTACATTGGTTAGAGCACTTGATAATGATGAAGAAGAGAACAAGTTCATTCACAACCAAGTTAAATCCATGTTATATCATGTGCAAAATTCTCATCCCAATGTATATATATTATACATCAGTTCCTATATCAAAGCGTCGAGTTACCACCATCAACATTTAGGGTGGAAGGTTGAAGGTAGAAACACAGCTCTCAAAAGAGAATTCTGACAATCTCTCAAAACAGGTGGTGGGATCGATTTGCTGCTGTCTTTAGTTGGATAGTTTCTACTCTCGCTTCGCTCTTTTCCTTGTGTTGTGCACAGCATTCCTTATATGATCGGATCAGATAATTCATCAGAAAATATTACTTTTAAAAGAAATCATCCATCAAATCTAAAAATGATGCATGTGACGTCTGAATCGATCTTCCCTACTTAAAGTTTGAAGTTCTCGTCAAGAAACAATATAAACTAAAAATCAAATCTTAGCGTGATATACACTCTGGCTCCATCTACAGGTATCTTTTCATCATGATCATTGACTCTGATAATATATGATCAGTTCAAATCTTTACCACTTTACTAAGTTTGAGGCATTACACATACCGTGCTCAAAACTCGACAGCCATTACACATATGATATGGTGTCCATCAATTCTCCTAACTCCTGGGTTGAAGACTCTTTTTAATCCTCATCCTTATCAGCTTCAGCACTCATGATAATGCTCGATGCAAATTCTTCTACAACACAATGCAAACTCTTAAGCTGAACTCAATTCACCGATGATCTGGGAAGCTGATGTGGAACCTTCGAGCTCCACATCTATGCCAACTACACAGGGTGGCAGCTTCGATCGTCAAGGAGGGTAATGATGGTTAAGGTGGCTGATGACAAAGATGGGTAAGTGCTCGGGTTGATAGCCCACGTCGGCCACTTATTCTATATGCATTGTATAATGCACACTATACTAGATTATGTAATGTTGACTTGCACATTATTGTGCGAAGTCAGATAGTATCACTCATGCACTCTTAGGTTTAGTCAAGTAAGACAGCTGTAAATGGAACGCATACTCTTAGATTTGGCTTGTCTTGGCTTGCATTTTGACTTAAGCCTGTGCATAAATGTTGGGTCATGTGACACTTGACTATAGTTGTATTATCATTATACAAGTGTAGGCCACAATTTGCTTTGTGCTTAAGTGTCACATGTTGGGTCATGTGACACTTAAGCACAAAGCAAATTGCGGTAGCATGAACTCGACTAATTTCAAGGTAGTTAGGTTGTCAATGTTCTATAACCCTTAAACATGTTCTATAATTAGTCATGCATTCTGATCTTATATATGATAACTTCTCGCCAACAAGGTTTTACTAATGCATTATATAATAATTGGATCATATTGAAAAGTGGGAGCCAAGCTTTATAAGGTCCCCTTACCCAAATGACATTGTAAACCTAAAAATTCATAATATGTTATTATTATGTAAAAAACTTTAATGTCATAATTAAAATCAAATAATAATAGATTAAATTTATAATACATACATTTCAATGCCATCTTATCTTCTCTTAGTCTCAGTGATGTCGATTTACAAGAATTAGACTCACTTCTCCTCTCATTCTATTTTTCATAAAATCACTATGAATAATAAATTAGGGATAGGGGAAATAAAAAAAATATGTAATATTTCAATAACTACTCACGTGACTAAGAGAAGATAAGAAAACAAATCCATAATCACTCGATAATGTCACATATCCATGTTAAGTTTTTAAGAGATCATATCTATTTACAAGCGAGAGTAGAGGAAAGGTCTAAGATAAATAATTAGGAAAGTTCCTCCCATCAAGTTCATCTCCTGAAAAAACCTATCATAATTAGACTTCATTTCAATTGGCTAATAAACATCATTAGAATTCAATTATATCTATAATATATTTTATCTAATTAGATAGAACCACATAATCTAATAATCTTCCATTTGAATCATTAATTCATAAGATATAAAAAAAATTAAAATCAAAATAAAAATAAAATTTATTTGAAAATAATTTTATCCAATTGGATTCTAAAAAAATTTAAAAATTATTTTATACATGGCTAAGAATTTTAAAATATGTCAATAAATCTAATAACCACTATAATACTATATTAAGTCTAACTATCATTACGAGTTAGAGTGATTGTATGTCATTAATGTCATACTCTTCTATAGACCATAAAACTATCAATGTTTCCTAACATAGTCCATAATAACCCTCATAATTTATTTTATTAAGATAATCATAGTATTACATTCAATTATAATATGCATAAATATAAATAAGATAACAGAAATAAATAACTTTATTTAAATAAAAAAAATTAATAATATCATCCATCTAAATATACATCAATATATCCTTGATAGTTTACTCACAAGCTCTATTCTACGAACATATTCGTTAAATATTTTAAATTTTAAAACTTTAGTAAATTAATAAATAATTATTAAGATAGTATTTAGGTTATCAAATGACACGTTGTTTCTAAACTCTTTCTCTAATCACCAAGTACTTTATTTTGATCTATCTAAAGATAATAGAGTACTTGCTATTCTAGAGAAAAAAATAGTATAATATTATTATAAAACATCTTTAATAGCTTGGTAATTGAATCGATCACACCAAGTCCTAAAATAAAATTTCGCAATCATAAAACTTAATTTGTGACCTCAAAGCATGTTATAAATTTAGATTCCATTATTGATGATATAATAAATAATTACTTTATATTTTTAAAAAAATTATCCCTCCAACTAACATGAATATAAATCCTAAAGTGGACTTTCTACTATTAAAATAATTTATAAAATTAATATTTGAATATCCTATCACTACAAGTCAATCTGATCTCTTATATATGAATATATAATCTTTTATCCCTTATATATATATCATTAATTTCTTTACAACTTTCTAATATTTTATTCTTGGGTTGTTTTGATATCTACTAAGTATTGTAACTATAAAATTAATATTTAGTCTTGTGCAGGTTTGAGTATATAATAGACTTTTAACTATACATGCATGAGGAATATTCTTCATTTGATTCTTTTTTAAGTCATTTTTCGGATACTAACTTTGATTAAATCTTTCACGTATATCATTAGCTACACAAAGATGCATACTAAATCTCTCCAAGAGTTAGTCAATATATCCTTTCTGAGACAATCCTAACAATCCTTGAAAACTATCCCTGAATATCTCAATACTAATAATATAGGTTACCACATTTATATCAACCATATTAAAATTTTTAGTAAAAAATATTTTAATTTCGTGCAATAAACCAAGATCACTACTAGTAAGCAAAATATATTTATATATAAGATAAATATAATAAACTTACTCCTACTAATGTTCAAATATATATACTAATTAATAGTATTTTTCTAAAGTTTGAATGAAATAATAATATCATGAAAACTTATTTAAGGTCATAAATAAATTTATAAAGTTTGCAAGCCCAACTTTCCTTTTTCTTTTCTATGAATCATTCAGATTATTATATAGATATTTTCATCCAAATCTCTATTTAAAAATATTATATATATATATATATATATATATATATGATGTAATCAAGATTATAATGAGCTACTATTATTATGACAATCCTTAATAAGTACTTTATATAAATTAAAAAAAATCTCATTATAATCAATGTATTCTTTCTAAAAAAAGTCTTTAGTCACAAGTCTGACTTTATATCATTCGATATTGAGTCACGTTTTGTCTTAAAACCTCATTTGTAACTAACTCTTTTACAATTATGAGATAATTCAATAAATTTTTAAACACCATTCTAATTTATCAATTTTAACTATTCATTCATTGCATCATATAGTTTTCGAGATTGCTACATTTTATGAATTGTAAAAATGATAAGGGGTTCCTTTTTATTTCTATGTCATAATCTGATTCTTATAAATATACCACATAATCATCAGAAATATCGTGTCATTTTTTTCTTTGAGATCTTCTCAAAACTATTGATTATAGTTGTTCTATAAGATCATTAGCGATGATATTAATATTATATGAGAGTTTATCAATGTTATTTTATTATTCATCCTCATTAGTTCTCTCAATGATTTGAGAAATAGTAATATCTCAAATAGGAGATGAAAAGAAGTATTAACTTGTATCTCCTCAATATCAAAATTGATCATTCAAACTTTTTTTACTCTCACTAGTTTTATCCTTTTTTGAGAATCTTACATTGACTAATTCTACTATCCGCATACTATGATTAGGACAATAAAATTTATATCCATTGGATTTTTTTGGATAATAAATAAAATATTAAAAATAATTTTTGGATCTATTTTTTTTTTCATATGGATTAAATACTCCCTATAAGACACCCTCAAATATATAGATGTCTTAAATTAGGTTTCAGAGTTAATGCAATCAACTTACTATGAACCCTGTTTAAGATATAATTTCACTTTTTAACAATGTCATTCTATCGTAGAGTATTTGTTAAGACATACTAAGCATAAATACCTCATTTTTTAGTAATATAGTAAAAAGACTAATATTCTAATTGGATTCAACATATCTATCATAAAATTTACATCTCTATCAAATCTAACAATCTTGACTTTTTTTTATCTAATTATCTCTCGACCTCATTTATGTATATTTCAAAAGTGTTAATAATTTTTTAGACTTTTTATGTATTAGATATACATGGTCATATCATCTATAAATATGATAAAATATCTTTCTCTATTCAAAAAAATATATGGAGTAGACCATAAATATCAATATGAATAATCTTAAGGAGTTCTTTACTTCTTATGATATTTTTCTTTATATGCTTAATTTACTTTCTCATAATATAATCTATGCAAACATCAAAATCAATAAAGTCTATATCCTAAAAAATCTTATTCTTCACTAATCTTTTAATTTTTTCCTTTAAGATATGTCCTAAACGTCTATGTCATAATATCAAAGATACTTTATTATTAAAACTATATTTCAATTAAACATTTGATTACAGTGTCAAGATTTAAACTAATTCTATATAAATCATCACATAAAATTTTAGAATCAACTTTTATTAAATCATAAAATATAACGATTTATAGTTATAAAAGAAAAATAATATCCTAACACATCAATTCTAGATAAAAAACTAAATTTCTAAGAATAATAGTAACATAATATGTGTCAACAAGATTATCCATCAGATGACTTGTCTTGAGGCATAGGCGATAAATTCTCATTGATATTACTTTCGCTTTGAATTGATTTTCTATAATGACGAATCTATCATATTTAAGACATGTTAACTACGATATTTAAGACATTAATACTGCAACTTATACCAGTGTGTCAATCGCTTCTTCCGGCGAGCTTCCGGTGAACTTCCGGCGAACATCCAACGAACCCTCAGCGATATTCTGGTGGACTTCCGACAAACTCCTGGACTTACGACGATCCACTTGGTGAGTTCCGACGAGCTTCTTTGGCAAGCTCCTGGACTTCTCGGATTTGTTCCCGCAGAACCTCCAACGACCATCCGGACTTCCGTCGAACTCTTGAACCTCCAACGTGATTATGGTCTTGACTCCGGCGTAACACCTGCTGTATGTCTTATTGCCATCGTAATTAATCCTACACATATAAAACAAATTTCGATCTAGACAATTAATAATAAGCATTAATCAAGTTGTTTGGTATGTCATTGGTCCCTCGACGCTTCATCCGATTCTTCGGCGCATCATCCTCTCCTGTGGCCTATTGTCCAATTAGCTAGTTGACTCCGTAACTTCGATATCCTTAGTGCAATACCCGCTCTTCTTGGCTCGATATCCAAATTCACGGCCCGAAGCCTTCTATCGATACGTCGACCGATCCACCGGCCCGACGTTCAATCTTCTTACATGTTCCTCCAACACAACTTGATTTTTCCTGCTTTAATTGTTGTAAATTAAAACATCAACACAATTATCAATTTGTTTTATCATTAAAATACAAGATTCAACATTACTTGCTTTGAATTGATTTTCCATAATGACGAATTTATCATGTTCTTTTAGTTTCCAAATTGAAAGAAATTTCTGTATATTATTAGTAATATAAGTTGAAGTACTAAAATTAATCCTTCAAATATTAGAAGGAAGTTGTATAATATTTAATTCAAAACATACAAAAGTTAAGTTTTTACCTTTCTTTTTGAACCAAGTCTTGTATTTAATGTAGTCTCTTTTCACATGTCATTTCTTGCCACAAAAGAAGTACTTTACTATGACGACTTTCTCTTTTGTAGGGTATTTAATATTTCTAAACTCAACAAGCTTATTTGATGTATAGCACTTCAACCTTCTTTTCTTGTTATCAGCCCCTTGAGTAGTAGTCAGAATATTATAAGATATTTCTTGCCTTAATCTTAATTCTTCCTGAACACACATACTAATCAGCTCATTCAAGTCTCATTTATCTTTGAATGAGCCAAACTGAGAAGAAAGAGAATTAAGAATCAATTGTATAAGAAAAAAATCATCAACATTCATGCCTAATGCTTTAAGTTTCATTACTGTATCAACCATATTGAGGATGTGATCTTAAATTCCTCGAGTGTCATCATACTAAGTCATAGTTAATTCCTTCATTAATACATAGATCAATGACTTATCAATAGATTTAAATCTGTCTTCAATAGCCCTTAAATATTTTTGTGCGCTAATTGTAGTCGGTAATGAAGACTTTATATTATTTGCAATCGTCATTCTTATAAACATTAAACTAAGCCTATTAGATCTTTCCCAAATATTTATTTCACTAATTTGTTCCATGGTACTTTCGTCAGTCAAGTCTATAGATCTTTCAACAAATAATGCTGAGTCAAGATCTAATATGCTCAATATAAACTGCACATGCTCTAACCATTTTGAATCAGAGAGTATAAAGACACTAGAAACATGAGGGTGTATGAAAGAAAATATCATTGTAAAAAATAAAACAACATTAATGCTTTAAATTTTCAAGATATGATGAACTATTAATATCACCTATTGAAATATTGACATATCTAATATTTATTAAAAATTATTTTTGAAAGACTGATATCCATATGGAATAGTGTTGTATACAATTCTAAACTATATGGATTACCCAAAATAGTATCATGGTACCTCATTATAAAATTATTTTAAGTATATTTTTCTTTGAAATTATCTTTTTTTTAATTATATGTGTCATTATAAATATTATTTCTTTAATATCATTTAATATTAATTTTTAATATAATTTTATAAGTTATTGATCTAAATCATTTTAGTGACTATAAGACCAATAAAGTAATATAAAATATAAATATCTTATAAATGATAAAATATTTTTTTATAATTTATATCTCATAAGTCTGTCATCCTATGCCACTTTGATAGCTATCAATTAGATAAAATTTAGAAAAATAAATTATAAATAATATTCACTAAGTCTATTTTAATCTAATATATGTACAAAATAATTTATTAATAATAAAATAATATTCATAATAATTATTAAATATTAATCAACAAGAGAAAAAACTCATATAATAACTATAATCATGATAAATCATATTTTTATGTGAAAAATAAATATTATTTTATAATTTTAAATATATGTATGTGAACAATTAAATAAATATTCAAGAACAATAATTAAATTTTTACTTATCACATGTAAAATTTTATCAATATGTCATATATGAGAAAACTATAAAAAATTATAATTTATTTTTTAATTCTATATAAAACCCTAAATTAGACGAATCAATCCTACTTAATTGGACAAGCTAAGAATTGAGTTAAACATTAACCCAATTAAAAGATTAAAATACATTAAAATAAAAAATATGACTTTCCTCGTATCAAGTTCAAAATTCTCAATTTTTTAAAGGGTAAAACTATCGAGGAGAAAAGAAAAAAAAGAAAACAAGAAAAAAAAGGATGGTGGCATAGCAGCAGCCATGCGCTCTAATAGTCCTTACGTGCTGTAAGAGTTGGCCATGATGCTGCTGCATAACTGCATATAGCTCATTGGAACCCAAGTGATGCATATTGGAGACCAAAAGAAAGAAGAACCTGCGGAGTCGCATGACTGGCAACAAGGTGACAGGCTACACGTCCAGTCCAGCGAAGGACCATGCAAGCATCGTCGGTCCCAAGCGTTGGTGCAGTGTGCCAAGCAGGCACACTACGTTGTTGCATAACCTGTGCCTGCACATCGGGTTAGCTATCTCCGACAGGAAGGAGGACCGTGCCTCGTGCTGGCCTCCGCAGATCGCCGCCAGGATCGGCACCTACTGCCTTGCAAGAAGGGAAACCGACGGAAACGATTAGGGTCGACTCGTAGTTGCAGGTTTATGTTGGTAAGTATGGCTTCTTCGACTGGATGAGGCTTAATTGAGTTAGCATATATGGTTTTGATCCATGATTGCAGTCTGTCTATTGTTTGCCGCAAGTCGATCCTTTAGAAAATTGCAGTATACATGTTCTAGGATATGATGATCTTTTGATTACGTTAGCATAAACTACAGAGATCTAAAGAATCCATTCATCAAGTCAATCATAATCTTCTTGTGGATATGCTAAGGAGACGTTGACTTGAAAAGCAAACAAGATTGTATCATGGAAGATCGAATGATTTTAAGACTAAACTCAATAAACATCGTAAAAGGAATAAGAAATAATAAGAATTAAGGATCCCTCCCTACAGGCAGATTGTACCACTCATTCATCTTTCTCCTCAGTAAATAAAAAAGTATGTTTATAAAAGATTTAAGAGAGAGATCCATATCATCCTAAACAGATGATGATGAGAAAAATGCATCGACGAAACATATTAACGAGAAAAAGAGGAGGGATCCATACGTCGTCTACTCCTCTCTCCCACTGTTTGCATTTTGGCCTCGCTCCTCCTTTGATGATGGCTTGGGAGAAAAGAGGGGGGGAGGAGGAGGAGGAGTTGTATTTATAGGATGAATATCTTATCTCTCTAAGAATCCTAACACTAATATATATTTAGAAATCCTAATTTAATTAACTTAGTTTGATTTGTGATTCTAATCCAATTACGATTTTCATTAGATCTTCACCTCCACCTTTTACTCAAAGATATACATTAGAGGAATAACATACATATCTAATCAAAAAAATACCCTTAATTAATTTTTAAATTCCTAGACTAGATTTAGAGGACATTACAATCTTACTCACTTAAAGGTTTGATTTTAACAATGTATAGTATAGTGTGATCGACCCTCTAATCTCATCGTCTACGGAGAGTACTTTCCTACTCGAGTCCTTAACTATATCTATCATTAGGTCAACACTTGGTTTAGAAGACATCAACTAATATATGCATACTCTCAACAACACAATCACAATTTTCAGCACACAAATCCAGAGCTTTTTTCTGGTTCAGCAACACAGAAAACTCAGATTAGCATAGGATTCTACTAAGAGAATACACAAGTAATTCATCCTCTCAATTGGCACCAAGGATGAGAAGGTAGGTTTTGAAGGCCCAATTCACAATTCACATATAGAAATTCCAGACATATTAAACAGCCATTTTAAATCAGTGTTATGTCATTTTGAATATACCATATTACTTGATCTGCATCTCCCAACATGAATAGATGTAAAATTCTCAGACAAATTCTATTTTGATGGTCATCCTATTTTCTAATACACAATCCAAGTCACTATTGCCTTATGCAAATAGAAAGTCGGTTAGATGCTTCCTGTCATGAATCTAGGATGATTTGCAAACATGAATTGTGTTATTGAGAGATGGAACTTGCTAGATTCATGCAACCGGGAGCATATGCATACCGATCGATATTCATGTCTCGAAAAATTCTATTAATCTGAAGCAAATGCATATCAAAGCTAATATGAATGTTATAGCATATGCGTTTGAGATGATAAGTTTATCGTAGCATGGTGCTTGCTATATTAGGCCAAGTTCATTCGCGTCGATTCTAATATTATTTATTATGACTTGATTTGATGGGATAATTAGTACATCGACTTTGCTGAACCTGAATGATCGAGCGAAAATACTCCGATGCAAGTTAATAGTAATACATTTATGAGCTTTACTAAATCAATGTATTTATGAAGTAAAATTGAGTCGAGCTTTATTTTTTCTCTCTAATTACACTTGGTTGATGGTGAAAAGTGGATTTAATAAGTCACAAGAAACTAAAAGCAAACTAAAAGATGCCATAATACAGTAAAGAAAGGGTAGAATCATTGGCAACATGAGTCAAGTAGTTTGCTCATAATTTACAGAAAGCCATTACACCATATGGAGTTCATCTATTCTGCCAACACTCTTATAACCATAGTTTGCAGAAAGGCATTACACCATATGGAGTTCATCATAATTTGCAGAAAGGCATTACACCATGTGGAGTTCATCATAGTTTGCAGAAAGGCATTACACCATATGGAGTTCATCATAGTTTGCAGAAAGGCATTACACCATGTGGAGTTCATCATAGTTTGCTGAAAGGCATTCCACCATGTGGAGTTCATCATAGTTTCCTGATAGGCATTCCACCATATGGAGTTCATCATAGTTTGCAGAAAGGCATTATTACACCATATGGAGTTCATCATAGTTTGCAGAAAGGTGTTACATCATATGGAGTTCATCATAGTTTGCAGAATGGCATTACACCATATGTAGAAGACTCCATCTAATTCTCATCCTTCTTCAGTTTCGGCACTGACGATATCAATTGATTGATATCCACTACATATGTGAAAACTATTGAACAACACAATCACAACATTCAGCACAAGAATGCACAACTTTTTTTTCTCTCTCTTCGGCGACATGGAAACTCAGATTAGCATAAAAATTCTACAAAGAGAAATCACAAATAATTCCCCCTTCCAAGTTCTCAATTCACATATGAAATTTTTTTAATCATTTTAAACATTCATCTACAATAGTATTATTATCATTTTGTATATACGATCATACAACTATTTAAGCCAGTTGTTTGAATCCTTGAAGCTAATTCCTTCTCTAGCTAGTTAATTATAATAAGTGATAGGGGTAGTTAATTAATTTGACATAACACCCGGATTCGACGTAACACACCCCCCGCGATGAAGGTCTCGTGCGGCGCACTGCCCCAGAACGAGCATTAACAACGACATGACACGCGCCCATATTGAACGTACCCAAACGATCCCCCCGGCGGAACCCCCATCATCGGCCAAGACAGGGGGAGGCGTTGACTGACACCCCCCATACCCTGCGGCGGTTCGGCCCTCCATGCAACAACCGCAACTGCGACAGACGCTATCAGAGGTACGAGCCCCTGCCCTGGCAGTGTGGCACATCAGGTAACATCAAACCCGCTTATAAATATCCCCTGATTCCTAACGGAGAGGGGGGGGGGACTCTCTCACCCAACACTCCACTCCACATCACTAACTCAATCGTCGGAGGGGTCGGGCCGAGCCACCGACCCGACCTGTGTGCAGGCACGCGACCGTAGCTGAGCCCTCTCAGCATGGCGGAGCTTCCCAGCCAGGCCCACTGCGTTCGCCATCTCAGTAACACGAGGAGGAACCACGTCTGAACCCAGCCATTTGGAGCCTTGAACCAGCCGCGTCGACCCCGAGGTCACGGCTAAAAAGTCACTTACCATAACAGATTGGCGCTAGAAGGAGGGCCCCCAAATGTCGGGTGACCAGCGAATCCACCTCGGCGAGTCCTCAACCGCTGGGCTCCCCGCCTCGGGGGAACACCCCCCACGGGATGAAGCTCGCGACGAACGCCCCGCAGCGGTATCGGAGCGCTACTGGCAACTGTTCAATGACCCAGGCTTGTCACCTCCCGACGGCGCACCCGCCGGCCCGTCGTCGGCATCGCCCGAAGCTTTTCACGACCTCGCCCACCAAGTCCGGACCCTGACCAGCATGGTCCAGACCATCATCCCGCTCGTCTCCCAGTGGACCCCTCCGCACGTGACCCGGCCTTCGCCGCAACGGGAGACCCCTGTCCAGACTCACGCACCACTCCCTGAGCCCCCCGTCTCACCTCAAAACCCCGCAGCTCGGCCGGGGAGCCGAGAAGCAGAAGACACGGTGAGCCGACCCGAGCCCGAGGCTCCGATCGCCGACTCGACTAATGCCCTACGAGCTCAGCTACGCCTCGTCAGTCAAAGGCTTGACGAGGTACAACAGGAAGTCCGCAAGTCAAAGGGAGAGCTCGGGGTGGACGGACGCCAGGGATCTCCGTTCACTCCCGAGATACAAGATCAGGCGATCCCGTCACACTTCCGCCTTCCCACTCTGGATGCCTATGACGGCACCGCCGACCCGACAGACCACGTAGCCGCTTTTCGCGCCCAGATGGCGCTATTCGGGACTTCTGACGCTCTGATGTGCAGAGCGTTCCCCACAACTCTGCGGGGACCGGCCCGCACGTGGTACAGCGGCCTGAAACCAGGGACCGTCGCCTCCTTCGACCAGCTCGCCAAGGATTTTGAGCTTAACTTCCTAGCGTATGCCCGGCCCAAGCCGTCCATGGCATTGCTCCTCGGGCTCAACCAGAAGGAGGACGAGCCCCTCTCCCATTTTGTGAACCGATTCACGACCCAAATCCGTGGATTGTCGGACGCTCACCCCTCTTTCTTGATGCAGGCATTCATGACAGGCCTACGACCCTCCAGGTTCTTCTGGTCGCTCGTGGAGCGACCCCCCGTCACGGTCCCCGAGATGCTCCAGCGTGCCAGTCAGTTTATTACCGCGGAAACTTGGATGGCTGGAAGACGGGAGGAACACAAAAAGGTCAAGACAGAACCGCCCCGACAGCAACAACCCGCCGCCTCCCGACGAAGGTTGGACAGACCTGACCCGAGGCCTCCTCTTCCCGCCTTGAATTCGTCCCGGACTGAAATATTCCTGCACGAGAAGGGGAAGGGGCTGCTCAAGGACTCTCGCCCGATGAGGAACCCGCGGGAGCTCACAGACCGATCAAGATATTGCTGATTTCATCGGCAGCACGGGCACGACACTGAGTAATGCTACGAGTTGAAGAGGCAAATCGAAGAGCTCATCCTCAGAGGACACCTCGGCCAGTACCTCCGGCCAAACAAAGAGCAGTCGCCTCGCCTAGAGGGCCCCGTCGAGCGGCACATCGATGTGATAGCCGGGGGCCTCGCATCAGGAGGAGGCTCCACATCAGGCAGGATGGCGTACGGTCGAGCTGCCCCTGACGAAGCCTCGGGGCACGAGCCGGAGCCCGAGATTACCTTCCCAACCGGAGCGGCCGAGCGACCCGACCACGACGACGCCTTGGTAATATTCGCCAGGGTAGCCAACGCGCAAATGAGGAGGATCATGGCCGACACAGGGAGCTCAGCCGACATACTCTACTTCGACGCCTTTCAGAAGCTGGGCTTGGCCGCGGAGAACTTGAGCCCGATGCGCTCGGCGCTCACCGGTTTCACGGGAGACTCAATATCCCCCCTGGGGGCCATTACTTTGCCCTTGACTCTAGGGACCCCGCCGAAGTCGAAAATGGTGATGACCACTTTCCTGGTGGTCGACCTCCCTACCACCTACAACGCCATACTCGGCCGGCCGACCCTCAACAAGGTCAGAGCGGTCGTCTCGACCTACTACCAGACCATTAAATTCCCGACTCACGATGGGGTCGGGGAAGCCACGGGAAGCCCCCGAGAGTCCAGGCAGTGCTACCTTACCGTCGAATCATTGGGCAAGAAAGCCAGGACCGAGTCACCCCTGACAGATCCGCGGGAAACGAAAAAACTGACTCCTCATCCCGAGCCGAGGGGGTCCACCGTTGACATTCCTTTGATGGAAGCCCGACCAGACCAGACCGTGAAGATCGGATCGGAGCTACCAGAGCAGGAACGGGAGCAGCTCGTCGGTCTCCTACGGGAAAATGCCGACGTCTTCGCCTGGTCCCCATCGGACATGACGGGTGTCAACCCCGAGATCGCGGAGCACCACCTCAACATCCCACCTAACGCTCGCCCCGTGAAACAAAAGGCCCGGCGCCAGGCCCCTGACCGACAACGTGCAATACAAGAAGAGGTGGACCGGCTCCTAGCCGCGGGCTTCATAGAAGAAACCAAATATCCTCGGTGGCTGTCCAATGTAGTCCTCGTGAAGAAACACAATGGAAGCTGGAGGATGTGTGTTGACTACACCAATCTCAACGATGCGTGCCCTAAAGACTGCTACCCCCTCCCGAAGATCGACCAGTTGGTCGACGCAACGGCCGGTCACGCGCGACTCTCTTTTATGGACGCCTACTCAGGGTACAACCAGATCAGGATGGCGCCCAGAGACAGAGAGCACACGGCCTTCCTTACCAATCAAGGCGTGTACTTCTACAAAGTTATGCCGTTCGGGCTGAAAAATGCTGGGGCCACGTACCAGAGAACGGTAAACAAGATGTTCGCCCATCAAATAGGAAGAAACATGGAAGTCTACGTAGACGACATGATCGTAAAAAGCCAAGAGGCCAGAACACACCTTGCCGACCTAGCCGAGGCCTTCGCCACGCTACGCAAGTTCGGCATGCGGCTCAACCCCACAAAGTGCGCTTTCGGCGTCACCTCCGGGAAGTTCCTCGGGTTCATCGTGCACGAGAGAGGAATCGACGCTAACCCAGAGAAGGTCCAAGCTATAATCAATATGCAGTCTCCCCGGACGGTTAAAGACCTGCAGCGACTCAACAGAAGACTTGTCGCTCTGTCTCGCTTCCTCGCTCGATCGGGCGATCGCTGCCTCCCATTCTTCAAGGCGCTCAAAAGCCCGAAGAACTTCCAGTGGACATCAGAATGCGAGGAAACTTTCAAACAAATAAAACAGCACATGGCCAGCCTCCCCCGGCTCGCTTCCGTCACTCCGGGCGAGAAGCTGGGCCTCTACCTGGCGGCCTCCCAGCATGCAGTTAGCTCCGTCCTGGTCAAAGAAAGCTCCGGCCAACAACTCCCGATCTACTACGTCAGCGACGTCCTAAGTGAACCTGAGGAGCGTTACCCGCCAATAGAGAAACTCGCGCTCGCCCTAGTGCTCTCAGCTCGGAAGCTGCGCCCCTACTTCCAGGCACACCCGGTGGAGGTCATCACCGACCAACCCCTTCGGCAGGTCTTAACAAAATTTGATGTTGCAGGACGGCTCCTCAAATGGGCGGTGGAGCTCGGCGAACATAACATAAGCTACTCGCCCAGGACCGCCATCAAGGCCCAGGCGGTAGCCGACTTCATTGCGGAGCTAACGCAGTTGGAGGACGTAGATCTCGAGCAGGCTCCCGAAGCTTGGACCCTACACGTCGATGGCTCGGCCAACCCAAAGGGCGCCGGCGCAGGACTAGTCCTCCTCGCCCCCGATGGACGCTCGTTCGAGCGACCCCTTCGCTTCGGATTCAAAGCCACCAACAACGAGGCGGAGTACGAGGCGCTCCTAGCAGGGCTGGAGCTGGCCCTCGAGATGCAGGTGGCTGCAATACACGTCCTCACCGACTCGCAACTTGTGGCCGAGCAGCTCAACGGAGGATACGAAGCTCGGGACGCGACCATGGCAAAATACCTGGCACGGGTAAGGGACCTAACCGCCAGGTTTCGCTATTTTACACTATCTAACGTTCCGAGGGAGGAGAACGAGCGAGCCGATGCACTAGCTAAGCTGGCGTTGAAACCGATCTCCGAAGCATGGCCAGAGGTCGAGGAGCTCCCCACCCGCGCCGTCGAAATAGCAACTACAGCCCCAGGCGGCGCGCCGACCACATGGGTACAAGAGTTGCTGCGCTTCAAGTGAGATGGAACCCTCCCCCTCGACGAAGTCGCGGCTCGGCGCCTGCAGCGCACGCACGCATGGTACACCGTGGAGTGTGGCCGCCTCTACAAACGGTCCTTCACCTTTCCCCTCTTGCGATGTTTAGAGCCTGACGAAGCCCAGGCGGTTCTAACCGAAACCCACAAGGGGGTATGCGGTGAGCATATCGACGGGCGAACCTTGGCGCACAAGATACTCCGTCAGGGCTACTATTGGCCGACCATGTGCCAGGACGCCAAAGCCTACATTCGATGGTGCAGTTCGTGCCAGCAACACGCCCGCGCACCCAGACAGCCCGCGGTTCCGCTCAGTCCCATCGACTGCGCGTGGCCATTCGCGCAGTGGGGTTTGGACCTGCTCGGACCCTTCCCACCAGCCTCTGGATAGCGGAAGTACATAATTGTGGGGGTGGACTATTTCACGAAGTGGGTCGAGGCCGAACCACTGGCGACGATCACGGAACATCAAGTAGAGAAGTTCGTGTGGAAGAACCTAGTAACTCGGTTCGGGTTGCCCAAGGTCATCATCACAGACAACGGACCTCAGTTTGCCGGCAGAAGATTCCGGGAGTTCTGTGCCGATCATGGCATCCAGCTGAGGTTCAGTTCGGTGGCCCATCCTCAGACCAACGGGCTAGCGGAGGTAACCAACCGGTCTATCCTCGATGGACTCAAAAGAAGAGTGTCCGCAGCCCGATCGACCTGGACAGATGAGCTCCCCAGCGTGCTATAGTCGTTGCGCACCACTCCCAAAACCACAACCGGAGAATCCCCATACAGCCTCGCGTTCGGAACTGAGGCTGTCCTGCCACCCGAGGTAGCCATCACCACCCTCCGGACACGAAGCTACGACGAGAAGGCTTCGGACGAAGGACTCCGAGCAGCCCTCGATCTGCTGGAAGAACGGCGCGCCAACGCACATGTAAGGGCCCTCGTGTACAAAAGGGTGGTCGCAAAGATTTACAACCGAAGGGTGCGACCCCGACCCATCAGGCTAGACGACCTGGTCCTGAGAAGGACCAAAGTCAGCGACCCGACCAGAGCAAGAGGCAAGTTAGCTCCAAACTGGGAAGGCCCATACCGGGTGGCCGAAGTCATCAGAATTGGAACATTCCGACTCACCACAATGATGGGCCATCCCCTGCCAAGGACTTGGAACGCCCAAAACCTCAAAAAATACTTTCCGTAAGAAAAAGACTGGGCTGAAGATAGAGCCATGCCGAGTCACAGACAGTCTACCAGAGAAGGGAAAGATCATGTTTATTCAGAAAGCGGGTTACAAAACAAAGCAAAAGAGTACAAAAATCATCATTCCTCGGGGGCATCCGGGCTGTCATCGAAGGGGACATCGGCTGGCATTCCGACGTCCAGGTCCTCAGGGAAGGAACCAAAGGGATCGTCCACAACCTCCGAGCCAGGGTTGTGCACCCTGAAACGGGCAAGGGCAACCCGATACCCGTACTCGTATGAAACCCGCCCGGTCCGGACGAGGCCGAGCTGGAATCCTGGGGAGTCTTTGTAGTCCTCGATCAGCTTCTTTTCCCTCCCCGGCCTCTGGCGGATTTCGGCGTCAAGAGCCTCTGAGGCACCCCGCGCCTCGGCTCGCGACTCCTCGAGGCGTCGAAGCAGCTCAAGGGAGTCCGCCCTCGCCGAACGAGCCTCGGCCACCGACGCTCTCAATTTCGTCTGGAGCTCCGTATTACGCCCCTCCGACGTCTCCAGCCGCGCCTGGAACTCCGCGGACTGCTCCGTGGATGCTTGGAGCTCAGATCGAAGGTGCACCACCTCCGCCTCCAAGTCCGAGGCACGCTGCATGGCCGCCGCGACTGCCTCAGGGCCCGCTCCAGCTCGCGCTTCGTCCGCCTGCCGCCGGAGCTCGGCATTGCGACTACTCAGGGCAGCAATGACACGTCCCGCGTCACGGACGCGATCCATCAGCGCAGCGGCATAGTGGTTGCCCTGGGAAGGGGAAAGGTCGAAATCAGGCATGTCCTAAAGACGCACAAGCAGAGCGACGATACAAATTTACCCACAACAGCGACTTAGCAGATTTGCTAAGCAGAACCTCAGAGGATAAAGTGTACAAATCCCGAGCTATGTCGGGATGCAGCCCTCCGCGGACGAACTGGGCTGCACAATCGCCGTCGGCCCACACCCGGCTGCCCCGGGTGAGACCGTCCCACCGGCCCACTAACGGGTCAGTGGCCGCGCCGCGCGGAAGGGCACCCACCTCCCGCGCCAAGTAAGGCTCGTCCTCTCTCCCGAGCGGAAGACGAAGAAGCTCACAGATGGAGGGCTGGCGAGGCGCCTCCATCACCGCACGACCACTCGGACCAGCCGTGCCCTCCTCCTGACTCCCCGCGGCTTGGTCCACCGGCGCTACGACGCCCTCGACCGCCGGTGCTGCAGCAGCCCTCGCCGTCGGTGCCACGACTCCTTCCACTGAGGCCGGGACCACCTCAGGACCGTCGCTCGGAAGCACCCGTGCCTTCTTCCGAGGCTGACCGGCCTCGACGTCCACGGGGGCCTCCCTCGTTCCCGCCCTGACGGCGACAGGCGAACGGCCCGACGTGGCCGAAGAAGTTTTTCCCCCTCGAAGGGCCTCGAGACGCACCATCTCTGCGAGAGAAGGCCAAAACAACCATCAGTTAAGCAGGCAGCCCGTGAGCAAGATGAGAGCCCCTAGAAAACCGCCCCGGGGAGCATACCTAGAGGCACCGGGCTGAGACCTGCCTCCGCCAACCACCGCTCGGACATATTCCGGATGGCTCGGGAGGCCGGGAGGATCTCTCTAAGCCTCTGGAGCTCTCGGCGCCCCCCCAGCGGGTCCCAAACCCTCAATCTCCCGGGCGACTGACGAAAAAGAAACGCTCCTTCCACCCCTTATTGCTGGAAGGAGCCCCGCTCACCCGAAAACCCGCTCGGGCGGACAGATAGTAGCCCCCCGACCCCTTGGTAAGACGAAAACAGGAAAGGAATAGGGCACGGGTCGGGGCTATATGGGCATAGTGACACTCCCCCAAAAACGCCACCAGATAGCGCCATCTGAGACAGGGAGATGCACCACCAGGAAATACATGAAACTATGACGGGGTGTAAGGGGAGGCGTAGCCCGGCCTTGAAAGCATCTAGGGTAAGGGCAAAGCCCCCAGGAATTGGGTCATACGCCCATTGACCGGGCTCGGGAGCATGAAGGACGAACTCCTCCGGGATTCCATAACGATCCCGGAGGAGACTCAGCGACGACTCGCCCACGGTGGAGTCGTGGTCGTGCGGCCACATCAGGGCCTCAAGGGCCTGGGTCGCCTTCTCATCGGACGACGATGCGGGATTCGACGAAGTCGCCGTCTCCACGGCCTTCGAAGAGGACGAAAGGGAAGAGGAAGATGCCATTCTCACTAACCTTCAGCGAAGAAAGAAGGGACGATAGGTGCAAGACAAGTGAAGGTGCACGAAGTAGCGCGATGAAAACAGGTGAAGGAAACCTCAGAGGCCAACCTCAGGCTACCTATAAAGCAGGCCGCGCCCCGCCAAAACGCGACCCCTCGTCTCCCAAAAAACGCTTCGAAAAACAAAGAGCATCACCTCGCCATAAATGCAGTATGACATGGCTGCCAGCGGCAGCGCGGTGCGAAGGCGCCCAATCATATCAGCCTCGAAAAACGGCGGCCCCAAAAAGGGGAACCCTTTACTTTCCCCAGAAGAAAACCGGCAGCCTCCCGCGCCCGCGTGCGTTCGGAGAGCCAATCCCCTCCGCAACCGATTGCCGGCCAAAGGCCGAGCACCTCCTCGGCCACAGCCCTCATACGGCGAAGGCCTCGGCTTCGTTCCGGTCGGGCCCCGCAACCTCGGCTCTATGCCATTCCGAGACACACCTGCGCAGTCACCCCGCCTGCGTTGTGCTCTTCGGTCCTCGGCTCTATGCCATTCCGAGACACACCTACGCGGTCACCCCGCCTGCGTTGTGCTCCTCGGTCCTCGGCTTTACGCCCTTCCGAGACACACCTGCGCGGTCACCCCACCTGCGTTGTGCTCCTCGGTCCTCGGCTTTACGCCCTTCCGACACACCTGCGCGGTCACCCCGCCTGCGTTGTGCTCTTCGGTCCTCGGCTCTATGCCATTCCGAGACACATCTGCGCGGTCACCCCGCTTGCGTTGTGCTCCTCGGCCCTCGTCGGCTCCATCGCCCCCGAATCCGACCCTACTTGGCCTCCCGACTGAGTTGCGCACCTCGACCTGGCGCTGCCAACCCGTCTGTGGCGCACCCCGCAGATCCGTCCGAACGGTCCTCCTGAAGCAGGAAGCCATGCATCGGACTCCCTACATGCAAAACTGACGCATAGCTCCTTTCGGATGGGGGCATGTGATAGGGGTAGTTAATTAATCTGACATAACACCCCGGATTCGACGTAACACACCCCCCGCGATGAAGGTCTTGTGCGGCGCACTGCCCCAGAACGAGCATTAACAATGACATGACACGCGCCCATATCGAACGTACCCAAACGATCCCCCCGACGGAACCCCCATCATCGGCCAAGACAGGGGGAGGCGTTGACTGACACCCCCCATACCATGCGGCGGTTCGGCCCTCCACGCAACAATCGCAACTGCGACAGACGCTATCAGAGGTACGAGCCCCTGCCCTAGCAGTGTGGCACATCAGGTAACATCAAACCCGCTTATAAATATCCCCTGATTCCTAACGGAGAGGGGGGGACTCTCTCACCCAACACTCCACTCCACATCACTAACTCGATCGTCGGAGGGGTCGGGCCGAGCCACCGACCCGACCTGTGTGCAGGCACGCGACCGTAGCTGAGCCCTCTCAGCATGGCGGAGCTTCCCAGCCAGGCCCACTGCGTCCGCCATCTCAGTAACACGAGGAGGAACCACGTCTGAACCCAGCCATTTGGAGCCTTGAACCAGCCGTGTCGACCCCGAGGTCACGGCTAAAAAGTCACTTACCGTAACAATAAGCACTGTTACTTTTACAAATCTATGATTATTATGGAGCCAAGCAACCTAATCTTTTCACATTGCTGGTAAGTTAAGTTACCGAATCTTTGGTTAATTTCTGCATAATAGAATGCAAATGATCTTAGAGACAGAGTGGCCAACCAAACAGCTGCTGACAATATAATAGCCATTGTTGCAATCATCAGATTAAACAGAGTTTTGAGTCACAGTGAGATTACATATTGCACCAACAGCCAACCATTTCAAAAACTCTTCTCTCTGCTCCAAAAAAAAATAATCTTTATATATGATTTGGAGTAATTCATCAAAAGAGCTCATTCCAATCGATCTCAACGAGTTCATTCATAGCCATCGTGTACACCATGTGTAAGAAGACTCTCTTCCCAATATACATGCATATGTATACATCAGTTCCCAGACTTCCCACATTTTCATCAACGCATAAGTTGTGGAGATTTCTCGACAAGGAAGTGAACACGGCATCGGAAAATAATTCCTAGGAAGGACAAGATCGAGATTTACATTAACTGTTATGGAAAAGAATTAAATGATCGCGAAATCAACAAAATTTCAATTGAGAGTATGAGAATGCCCCTACAAAACTTGCTACCTTTGAGGATGCAGGATGTTCAGCACCTTTCTCTTTTGGGATTTGCTTTTTTGCTCATGTCATTGACAAAAGAGCAATTCCCTAAAACAATTGAGACAGAGACACAGAGAGAGAGAGAGAGAAGAAAAAGGTTCGCACCAATTGAGAAGTCCGGTTAAGTTTAATCAAAGAAGTTTAAACTCATGAAGTGGAATAAGTTATCCCCTATCCAATGAGTATTTCTTTGGATTAATTCCTTATGGTTTTCTATCTGTAACAATTTAGAACACATTTCCCTTTGTCAACCATAATTTCTCGATTCACGAATCAATCATTACAACCACATCCCTTTTTTCAGTCATCCTACATTTACATGTGAAAGTGCATTTACATAGTTGCTAGTAATATATTTATCTCATCATTCTCTTGCATTCCACAAGTCACTTCAAAAAGAAAAAAAAAACTTAATGAGGTATCTAAAAGAATTTTGGATTGATGAATAATTTCTTCTTCTCTAATTTATATGTTTGAACTAAGGTTTCATCTTAGCAATTTCAACAAATACATCCATCCTTATGCATCAATTCGTAATTTCTTTAAGTAAAAAAGAAACTTGAAAAGCCTTATGCTAATTTGAAGAGTACCAAACAAAAAGGGCCTCCTTAAATGTAATTTAGATTACCTTACACTGAAATCTAATTGACCTTAAAGAGTTTTCGAAATAATACCTTCTTCAATTTATTGTGATGGAAGATAATGATGATACATTCTTGACACCCTTACCATATTTTCTTTGCTATCTTGTATCATTTTCTTCAAACTTCCTAAAACTGAGGTTGAAAACTGTGTCTATATTAATGGCATTTTATGGTAGCATGACAACATTCCTAAGCCATCCAAATCATAATTAAGATTTCCTATTTAAGTGAAGATACATGTGGTCAACAAATTCCACATGAATTGACTTGCATCAACTGTGTGGATCAATAAGGTTGGATTCCTGCATCTCCCAACACAGAGGGAAGCAACATTCTCTGCATTCCAATATTCTTCTTACAAAGAAACATATTCCTCCTCTTTGGTCACAATCTGAGTCATTGTTGTCTTTGATGCTTGCCGTCATGAATCTAGCTAGATCTGCAAGCATGAACTCAGAAATGGATTTTGCTGGACTCATGCAGCACTCGTGTTGAAAGGGTCTCTTAACCTGCAGTAGTACCAAAAAAAAGAAGAAAAAAACACAACTTTTTCTGTTTTCTTTCCGGCCAAAGGGTATCGATTAGTCAAAAATATTTTCATGGGAATTTAAAGGAAGATAGTGTTGTTTCTACTTGTGCTTTTGTTCTTTGAGACATTCTATAAAAAGCTTCTCATTCTAAAGAAGATGTGAAAGACTGAGATATTAAGATTGTAATGCTCAGCAGCAGTCCAAACACTCCCAAGTCTCTATTAGCTTTAAACATTCTTCAAGCACAAATCTTGTTTTGCTGGCAAATTGCTATGCAGGACAGTCTAAACTTGCATCCCCTTCATTGAATTTACATGTTTAATGCTGTGGATTTCGATGCCAAAGTAGGTTGATGTGATCCACCTATACAATAAGAGCTACAAACCGCCTTATCGTATATGTAGCAAATATCCTTGGCTGCAATAAGCTTTTTGTAATACATGGTTAAAAGCCAACTGTCTAAGAAGATTACAGTTCAACAAGTCACAAGAAACTAAAAGCAAATGCAACTGGCAGTGAATGCTGTTGTTTCAGATTCCACTCCATTTTGCTCAAAGGGGGAAGCAACAGGTATGCAATTAAAAGGAAAAAGAAGCCACAATGCATGTTATTTCTAGTAAAAACTACATGTCCAGAATACATTTAGTGACATAACTCCCCTGATTTGCTCAAGTTTGCACTCTACTGAGTGCTATGAAGAAACATAACGTAAAACAAGCAGAAAGATGTTATATAAATAGATAAAATTCCAACCAGCTAATTCTTGTCCCGGATCAGTCTCAGCAACGATAAGAGCACTTCGTTCATGTCTGGCCGGTCCTCTGCAGAAAAGTTAGTGCATGACAAAGCTAACTCCAACACCCCCGTCACTCTTTCTTCTTCTATCTCACTCGCGAGGTTCATGTCGCCGTCTATTATTTGGAGAACACTGTCGAGTCCAGTGACAATGGCCTTCTCCACAAGCTGCTGCAATGTAAGGGAAATACCATTTTCTTCAATCAATCCCGTAGGCCTTCTCTTGGTGAATAGCTCCATCATAACCACTCCAAAGCTGAACACATCCACTTTTGTGCTCGCTCTCCTCATGTATGCAAACTCTTCATAACACAGACACTATTTAGCACAAAAACTACTTATACAGGGCAGAACTACTTTTTAGCAACAACACAGAACTCAAATTAGCATGAGAATTGTATTAAGAAAATTATCTAGCATGCTTTGTCCAACCTACAATGATGGTCGCTGATGAGTAATTCAATGTAATTTGGTTGATCCAGAATGAAAGTGCATATTTCAACTTCCAAGACATTATATTTTCACAATTAAATGAGTTAAGGAGGTTGATTACTTGCAGCAATACATATATATATACACACACTTAAGAAATATTACTATTATTAGTTCAAAGAAAAATGGAACCTTAAGGATCACCTGGTGCCATGTAGCCAATGGTGCCTTGGAAGGCTGCAGATGAGGTCTGGTTGCTTCCATCCTGCAAATGAACTCCCAACATGCGAGCTGTACCAAAGTCACTCACATGGGCAACCCAATCTCTATCCAAAAGGATGTTTGATGGCTTGAGATCACAGTGAACTATAGGGAAGTCATAGCCTGAGTGCAGGTAAGCAAGCCCGTTTGCAACAGAGATGCAGACCTGCAACCTTTCATAGATTGTCCACCTCGAACGATTGATTTGTGGACTGTGTATGATGCTTTCCAGATTTCCATTCTCCATGAACTCCAGAGTTAGAGCTTTCATTTTCCCTGATTCCCAAGCATAGCCCAACACCTTAACCAAATTCCTGTGCTTCAATCTGCTCAAAACCTTCAGTTCAGTGAAAAAGCATTTATCAGACTCAACAGGAAACTGCTCCAAGTTTAGCCTCTTCACAGCTACAAAGTGCTCATCACCTTCAAGCCTTCCTTTGTAGACAGTGCTCAAATTGCTCCGACCTATCACATTTTCTTCACTAAATGACTCTGTAGCAACCTCTAGCTCACTCCGTGTGAATCTTTTCAGGTCTGGGATGAGGGGAAGTTCAGTACTAAGCTCCATGGCGTGATGTGAGAATTGATTTTTATCACGTTTCCAGAAGCAGATCAGTCCCACAAAAAGCACTAGCAGGAAAACAAATAGAGAGCATAATGTAATAACAATGATCAATGCCTTTGTTGTCAACTTCTGGCTTCCTTTCTTGCAGGTAGAAGAAGAAGTTGAGCCACATAGTGCAGGATTTCCTTCCAAATTCGATGAAGACAAATTACTAAATATCCCACCTTTTGGAATGAACCCTTCGAACTGATTGAAAGAAAGGTTGAGTGTTTGTAAGCTTGTAAGATTAGCCAAGCTCTCTGGTATCTGTCCGCTGAACCGATTGTGAGAAACATCAAGGGAGACAAGGCTCTTTAGCTCTGATATGCTGCTGGGAAGTTGTCCGTATAACTCATTGTTTGAGAGATTCAAGCTAGTAAGCAAGTCAAGCTGAGGAAAAATACTGGCAGGTAGCTCACCTGAAAATTTATTAGCAGAGATGTCCAGCGAGTCCAAGTTCTTACAGGCCTTCAGCGAAGCAGGAATACTCCCTGACAGTTGGTTGTTTGAGAGATCAATTTCTTGAACCATTTCTAGACCACCAATTTCCATTGGCAGAGAACCTACAAACATATTATTTGATAGATTCAAGTACATCTGCATGTTTGACATGCTTGCCATCACAGCACCTGGAATCGATCCGCTTAGCCGATTATGTGAAAGATCCAACATGAGAAGTCGCCGCAGATTCTTCATAGCTTGTGGAATTGAGCCATTAATCATGTTATCGTTGAGGTACAGATAAGCGAGCTGTTGGAGATTTCCCATGGCCTCTGGGATAGGCCCTACAAACCTGTTGAACTGCAGATCCAACAGAACAAGCCGTTCCAGTTGAAACACCTGCTTGGGAATCTCTCCTTCAAGAGAATTCTTTCCAAGGAAGAGTCCCTGAAGACTTGACATCTTTGAGATCTCTGTGGGAACCTGACCAACAAAATTATTGCTACGAAGCTGTAATTTGAACAACATGCTAAGATTTCCAATCTCTGGTGGAATCAATCCGGACAAGGAATTATGCTGCAACTGTAAGATCCCTAAGTTGGTTAGTTTTCCAATCTCTGGACTGAGTGAGCCGGTTAACTTGTTGACTGCCAAGTCCAGAGTTTTGAGCTTGCTACAGTTGAACAGATCTTCAGGAACGCTTCCAGAGAGCAAATTAGATCCAACCGAGAAGAACGTGAAGTTCTGCAACTTACCCAACCCAAAAGGTAATCCCCCTGTGAACTTGTTGTTAGTAACACTTACATTGAATAGATGAGAACAATTGGTGATGCTCACTGGAATCGGGCCATCCAAAGAGTTGTGGTGAATGACCAAAAACTCCAGCTTGTGGAGTGATCCTATGTTCGGCGGTATCGGTCCTGACAGTGAATTCTCACTCAAGGACAGGTACCTGAGGTTCGTCAAGTTCATCAACGATGGAGGGATTTCTCCTGTCAATCTGTTGACATGAAGAGAAAGCCACTGAACTGAAGTAAGAGACCCAAATTCAGATGGAATTCGACCGGTTAGCTCATTCTCAGAAAGACCAAGAGAGACTAACGACTTGCAACGGGATAGGGAAGCAGGAATCGTTGAATTCAACTTGTTGTCATATACACGTAAAGCTTTTAGCTTGTGTAATTCTCCGAGCTGAGGGGGAATGCTGCCACTGAGTTGATTGCTGTAAATGTTCAACAAGGTCAGGTTTGAGCACTGGCCTAGCTCAGGAGGGATGACACCAACAAAACTGTTCTCGTAAAGCTGAACAACTTCCAAATGCGAGAAGTTACCGAGCGCAGGAGGTATAGTTCCTGACAACTGATTCACACTAAGGTCTAGCGTCTGCAGATTTGTTAGCCTTTCAAATGAATCAGGCAAGGGACCGATGAGATAATTGTAATACGCCGTGAAGAACTGAAGATTTATCAAGTTACCGATGCATGAAGGGATAGTACCAGTCAGATTATTCGAACCGAGGATTAGAATTAAGAGAGATGTGCAGTTGCAGATGCTGTCCGGGATGCTTCCACTGAAGGAATTGTTGCTTACATCCAACCACTGAAGACTTTCCAAGCTACCAAATTCTGAAGGTATCAGCCCTGACAGAAGATTCTCACTCAGACCAAACTCACTGAGTTGAGGCAGAAGTCCGAGTTCAGGAGGGACCGGACCGAAGAAGTAGTTGGCAGTGAGATCAAGGAATTGGAGAGTGGAGATGTTTCCGAGATACGGGGATAGCCTGCCCCTGAGATGCATCTGGGGAAGGCTGATGGAGATGACGGCATCGGTTGATGGGTCACAGGCCAGCCCGCTCCAGTTGCAGTGATGAATGGTGGTGTTCCAATCGGCCAGTGCGCCGAGAGGGTCATCGGAGATGGAGGCCTTGAAGGCCAGCAAAGCCTCGACTTGGACATCGGAGATAGACCTCCCTGAGGTCGCCACCTCTGCAGCCATTAGGGAGCAGAGGAGCAGCAGCAACAGCGGTAAAGTCTGTCTTAGCGCCATTTCCTCACGAAGATGGTAGACAAATGAGGGGACAGGGAGAGGAAGACGAAAGCTTAAATTGGATTCCAACTTGCTGATAAGAACTGCGGTTTTCAACAACTTGTGGTGAGGAACACGACCTCGGAGTCAGCCAAAGTCTTGGAGCAATCCTGTAATGTGAAACCAATCGCTTCTCAAGCCGACATGCCAAACAAATTATGAATGACAAGAAAAGCAACTCCTTGCGCTGTGAAAAGCCTCGAAGATCCAATATTTTCTCATCTGAACGCATATTTACATCGATCTGTCGTACAAACATGCATAATCGTCAAGCATTGGTGGAAAAAATCATCAAACATGACCTGAACAACTGGTGGGGACGAAATATGACCTTACAGACAACCACGCGTCTTCGAGTAAGCATGTAATGTGAAACCAATTGATTCTCCAGCCGACATCCTAAACAATTTGAAAATGAAAATAAATCAGAGAATCATCAGAAAGGCAACGCCTTTTGCAGTCACGGGCTTTCAAGATCCAATCTTTTCTCATCTCAACGCCTATCTGCACCGATTTCATAAAATCGACCGTGCAAAAGCGTCAAAATTTTCCAGAAAAATTAACGTTTTGCAGCAAAAACGGCATTTTTTTCACAGCAAGAAAAAATACCAATCCCATCGTGACGCGGGAAGATTGCCTTCCGAGCCACGCACTGGCAAACCTGTGGGACACCGATGAGGATAGAGTCAAAGACACGCCGCAGTTTTGACCAGCGGAGGAGGAAAGGGGGGAGAGCGGCCGCACTCAACCCGATACAAATGGCCAAAAGTTGACAGCTCGAGACATCGGTGCGCAGGGAAGTGCGCGATTAGCGAGGAAACCGGCGGCTGTACGGAGTCAACGAGATGAAAACAAACGACTGTGACTTGGGAATCGTTGACTCCGTGTCATCTAAGGGAATGAAGAACGTGGAATCAGAGACGACGAAGGCTATTTAGCTTTGTCGCGTGGTTGAGCTTGCGGACTTTCTCGTGGATGGACGTGCTCTCTCTTCGACTGGTGCGCGCCAGACTGGAACGTGATCTCTTCTTGGCCGGTGACGAGGACATCATCAACCTAAATTCCACTGCCAATGTTTAGATCCGACAAGATTGCCAAACCAATTAGCTACACACCAAAGATACGAAGGAGAGAGAGAGAGAGTGAGTGTATTCAGCCAAAAAAACAAAATTTTCTAGCAACCTCATAATTTTCTAAAAATATATGCCACAGAGGAGAGGGAGAGGGAGAGGGAGAGGGTTCCATTTTGTTAGATTCACTCTCTCTACAGACATGGTTTTGTTAGTTTCACTTTTACTCAATTAATATTATAGCCTTTTATTTTTATATATTTTTAAATTAAATGGTTTGTTTAATTAAAAGATGCTTTTTAATGATTGCTTTTATTTTCTGAAAATAAGTTACAAATTTGAAGGTCAATATGTTTTTGGTTTTAGAGTATCAAGAAAAAAAATTTACATTATCATTTGTTTTATAAAAGAAATGTCAACAAATATTTTCATGCTTGAAAACTTCTATAAACCCTACACATGTGTATTAGTAAAGTAAAAAATATATATAGTAATGTCCAAGTCAGCCTAACGTTGTTCGAACCCACGTGTGTAAAAGGGATGAGATGACATGAATGTCACGTTAGCAAACGTCACAAATAAGTTGGCATGACTATGGTTCAAATGCTTTCCATATTACTAAAGAAAATACGTGGGCTTGAGTTTAATTTGTGATTATCGATTTGATATGGAAGACCAAAGCCAACCCAAGTTAAAATCATCTGTTTCTTCTCAATTAATATCATTCAAACATGACATGCAGTAGTTATATTACGGTAACTAACATGGTTAATTAATTAGTTATCTTTAGTATTTTAATTTTTATATTTTCAAAAATTATTTTAGGATTCTTATATTTATGAAAGTGATACATTTTTTATTCTGAAAATATCATAGTATTTATCACTGAGCATATGTTGATTCTACCTTACTTTCGTTTATCATTGTCAAATAAACAACGTGAGGAAAAACAGAACTAAATGTTTTACATTCGTAAATATAAGAATCTCAATGTAATTTTTTTTGAAAGTATAAAAACCGAAATATTATAGATAACTAATTACAGAGAATAATTTATAATTAATCAAAAGCAACATATATTAGTAAATAAATGGTGCAGCGAAAAGAGGACGACCTAAACAGCTGAGTTTGAGCATGATACATACATAATGACAAGAATGAGCTACACTAAAAATATTTCATTGCTCAAGAATAGTAGGGTATGAGATCCCGTTTTACTACTAGCAATGCCTGCATTCGGATCACATGATCCTACTACGGTGGCAACACTAGCTGCCATGGGGCAATGTGAGAGATGTCGCGGTCCAGAAGACAACAGCAGACAGTTTCATCAACAAAGATCAGCAAAGTACAACCAAGAATCACATGCTTCTCCTCACTCCAATGTATATGTATATATATATATATAATTGCAAAGGAGATCTTTGAAGCGGTGAAGGCGATAAAAGCATCTGAAACAAGCATGTTAGACAATGGAGATTGGAATCTCTGCCTCCTACTCCGGCAGCAGCAGCAGCAGCAGCGTAGGCGACCCCGCGTGCTACTGGGAGGGAGAAGGGACAAAGGAAGACCAAGAGAATACGAGCCGTCCGATCACATCATCAGGACGAGGCTTTCCCCGTCGTCCGCCATGAGACAACAGAGGCGGAGTAAACGAAGGAAGCGAGCAGGTGCGCAGGTCGCCATGGCTATAGTTGCTTCTACTGCTGCTCGTTCTCAGAAACAAAGGCTGGCCGGAACTGTTGTAGGGAAACGCATTTCATTACGGATCGGTCGAAGGGCGCAGTGGTCGTGGACCGAACCGGAATCGAATTGATCCGAACCGGTTTTATCTTTATTTCTTTAATTTCCTAATATATAGACACAAACAACTGATGAATAGCATAAAAAATATCCTGATATATTTACAGGAAAGAGAGTGAGAGATCGAAAGAGCAAATCAACATGAGGAGGATTTTTTTGGATTAAAAATAACTATTATTGGAATTCTTTTTCATTTACTGTTTTCTAAAAATATTTTTGGGGAAGGGTGCGGATTTGGTCTCGACGCCGGGCCGACCGGGCCAATTCAGCCCGGTTACGGGCCGAGCCGATCCGGTCCTTCTGCTGCTGCGGCGACAACACGTGGGCGAGACCCAAGACGGAGACAGGCTTGCCCGACCCGCGCAGGGAGCAGACGGGGACGACGTTGAGGACCGGAGCGACGCGGACGTTGGCGGAGTAGGACCGCTCCACCCCGCGCGGCCGCGGTCTCGGGCCGCCAGTGAAGCTCCCAGGGCTGCTCGAACTCCGCTCCAGGCCATGGAACACGATCTTCCCCGACGAGCTCATCCGCGGGCTGTCCACCGATGCCCCCCGCGGCGGGGCCGGCGCTGCTGGTTCTGCCGGCCGGAGTCCGACCCTCGATGACGCTGGGGTTGCGGGGCGCGGCCGGGCTAGGCGGACCCGGGGAGGGACGCGGCTGGGTTTGTCCGAGTCGATAGAGAGCCTCCCGAGGTCCTCGTGGTCGGGGCCGGAGGAGGACGAGGAAGAGGAGGAGGAGAGGGAGATCCGGGAGGCGATCGCCACGGACTCGCGATCTGAGTCGCGGAGGAGAGGGAGGCTCAGCGACGCGACCGGAGAAGCGGGCTTGTGGTGGCGGTGTAGCAGATGCTTGATAGACGACCGAGGGATAGGATTCTTGGAAGCGGCGGGGGCCGCAGCGGAGGGCACGGGGGCGGTTACATGGACACCAGGCGGCTTCGCGAGGGCCCTCCTGAGGCCGAGGAGCTCGCGCCACCGGGTGGTGCACCTGGGCGCGCGGGGGGAGAACGCGTAGGAGTCGGGACCGGCGATGTCCACCTTCCGCGCCGTCTCAGGGGGCTCCGACCGGGCGATCTCCGACTCCGGAGCCGGATTCGGCGCAGCCAGCTGCATGGGCACCAGCTTGCCGCCGGAGAAGAGCTCGTCGGCGGGTAGCATCGTGACGGGGTCATCGTGGAGGCGGAACTCGAAGTCCTCCGCATGGCCGTCGGGGCGGCCCTCCCGCGGGGCGACGGGGGTGGGGTCGGCGGAGTCGTGGCTGAATGAGATCCGAGGGCTGAACCAGGGGAAGGCCTCCGGCAGCGGCGGGAGGGCGACGTTGTTGACCATAGCGGACGCCATGAACGAACGAGACGAGGAAGAGGAGGTCAGTTGAGATCAAAATGCGTCGATGACGGCTTTCTTCTATATAGAAAACCGATCGCCAGGATGGCCCTCTCCCTACCACTAATTCCTACCCAACTCTCCACCTGCCCTGTGATCGGAGGCAGCGATGGCCACGAAGCGGGTCCCTTGCCAATGCTGCACACAGCATGGCATGAGGTCCGTAGAAACGATGAGTGCAAACCGTCTATTCTGCGTACTTTCATCAAAGCATGTCGTCCTCCGAGTGTACTACTACTGTAGCTTCCTTTACCTTCATCCACAAACGCAATTGGAAAGAGTGTTGATGTGGAAAACGACGCTCCGCCTCTGTAACGGTAACCTTTGGTCGGATGGGAGATTCCACCCATATTGGAGACGTGCGACCCATTTTCCTGACGCCGTCGGATCCGAAACCCGTTTCGTGCCCCTTGGTCCTGATTGGATGTGACAGTGGTCCCAGGTAACGGGTCCCGCAACCTTTGCGGCTATCGAGGTTGACTGCCTCATCCAGATCCGTCATTAACGTGTGAAAGGGAACCCGTCCGTCCATTTTCACGGCCAGCTGATCCGACGGTGAAGAACCCCATCACTTCAATGTAGCCGAGGAGAAAAGGTGATGAAGAATCCTCTTCTTTCCTTATGCGAGAAAAAACAGCATCTGATGTGGGGGGGTGTCACCTCCATTCCGAGCACACTCATGTGCGGGTGTGGTAAAAAAAGAATGGAGGAGGATTTGGACCACCCTCTAAGCCAGGATGGGACAAACCTACTAAGCTCTTGGGGCCATGGAACTCAGCACCCGGATCTACTCTCACATGCACTTATCCCAGCAGAATCTTTGTTAGGCTTTTCCATGTCCCCCATTAGGCATGTGCATGGATATAAATTGTTAGAGAATATCTTATGCAAGCCATGTGATGGGTCGTAAAATAACTCTTGGCATATCTGGTTTCAACTATTCATTCTACTGGGGAAGGAACAATAATGATTCTGATTGGGATTTACGAGTGCTGCGAGAACAGCTCTCATCTTCTTCTCCTCATGATTGGCTGGCTTATGGATTCCGATTTAAGTTGGATAATATATTTGGATTGAGATTCTATCTACTGATCTGGTAGAAATTGCTGTGGTCGTAAATATTACGACGACAAACAAAAAATGCTTGGTTTGTTGGAGGAAGCTGGAAGAGTCTTTTAAACATGCATGACACCTGATGCACTTACTTGTTCTCTGTGGGGATCCAAGCTCCAGAACCAGTGCTTGACTTTTGTACCTGTGCATGACATCTGATGCAGACCCGAGAGCTCAACAAACCCTCCCAAGTATTATACTTCATTCTATCATTTAAATCAGCATATGATTGAAGTACAGGAATCACCTAAAACAATTACCATTATCCAAATGAACAATCATGTGGCAAATGCAACGAGTTATTTTTAAGTCCTAGTTCATGAAGCTTAGCTCACCTCAGATTTGGGCTCTGCTTCAACCTACGCATGCATACAAATGTAGTGTATTGTTTTAAATAATTACAGAACATTTAGTCGTCAGCCTACGGTTGCGCCACTGATGGACCATATGATATATTTCACAAATGACTTGCTTTCCACGATGCTGGATTCACGTGGTGAAACATTATCACATCTTCATATGTTCAAAATTCTTGGATCTATAAATCAGTCAACTATCTTTTGTACAATGGCCCAGTCCGATGAGTAATTATTCACATTTGGCTGCTCCATGCACAACGGCCAGGAAAAAGAAGAGAATCCCTAAGATCATAGCCCAGCTGCCCAGGCAAATCGAACCATGCAAGAATCCACCGTATTCTTTATGGAAATCAAAAAAGAATGATCCCGCCAAAACTTTGATGAGGTGTAAGGGGGATTTGATAAGTCAAACTTCATACCGGAAAGAATAGTGGCCGGATGGCAATGTCTCTTCTAGATCCCAGAGATTCCAGCAGTTTTATCGCAGACGTAACAGAAATCTGAAAAATCATCTTAAGTTGCTTCTCTACTCTTATTTATGCACATTCTTCTGTATCTCATCTAAAAGGGCCCCGTATGCTGTTCTCCATGTGCTGCTTCCTGACTTGCTGCGGAATATTTTCTGCATCATCGTTAATTCTTTGAGGCTTGCCTTCTTGAAGAACCCTCCTAGTATGTTCTGAACCTCTTTGACTGATTCACCAGTGTTGTCATATGATGCATCCTCTTCCATCTTAGTTGATAAATTTACTCCAAATAATTTTGTCTTATCCTGATGGGAACTACCTGTGCCAACATTAGCTTCGAAAGTCGTCGGAATTGCTGCAGGCAGATCTTTCACATCCATCCTCTTCGAGAAAGAAGAAGGTGAAGTGAACTTACATTCCCAGTACTCTTGACACTGATAGTAAGGATCGAGAGCTTCAACAACCTGTTGACGTTCTAGTCAGGAAAGTGATATAGAGTAGAGATACAACAGCTTAATGCAATGTACTTTAGATATTTTTATAAAAGAAAACAGTACTAGAGATTTAAACAAGAGGATCAATAATCACTAGCAAGAAAAATTCACCTACCGACAACCTAGCAATTGGATTTTCAATGTTTTGCATGTGACAAACTACCAGGTATAATACAACTAACTAGGTTAGCAAACTTTAACTACTACAAGCACTGTTTTCGTATTACAATATTTTATGACATTCATATTACAATATTTTTATAAGCAGGTATTCAACAAATCAGAAGCTACTAGCAAGTTTACGATGGTAGATTTTAATCAAAAGTTTGGGCTACTAGAAACTAAACATAAAGGAGGCAGACTTACTCGAATAATTGAAGTAGATAAGAACCCAAACATTTCAAGACCATCCATGGATTCTGGGCTTTGTAATTCAGGAAGGCCTTGCTTTCCAAGATTATGCTGTCTAACAATCTCTTGATTCAGTCTTTCCCGAATCATTTCCCAACACTGGAAAGCAGACGAGGCCGTGAAGGACATCTCTGGGTTATTTTCCACTGTCACCTAAATAAGGTAACAAGCACAAAATAATTGACCTAGGTTAGTCATTTTTTATGTACATCGGAATTACAGTCCAAAGACTAGCTTGCTTTATGAAGATTGAAAATAAAAAAGGAAAAAAATCATGTCCGACAAGGAATGGAAACAAAAACATGGAAAATGAATGCATCTTGAAAGAGTATGTGTGAGAAAGAAAATAATTGCTGTAGTTTGTGATGATGCTAGTTCTTTACCATGAGGATGGACCTCTTTTTGCTGTCCTATAGTAGTCATGCTATTATCTGCATCTAATCATATAAACCTATTTGGCTAATATCATTTTTTATTATATATACCAAATAATTTGCATACAACTACTTTGGCAATCACAAGTTATTCTAGCGGCCACTGCTTCAGCATTGGGCTTGGATAAAGAGACATTTCCATAGGATAAGCCTGCAAGGGAAGTTACTTGAACAATACACATGAAATGCAACCACCAAAACAGGATATCAGCAGAGCAAAAGTTGATGCAAATCCAAAGATTCTAACCTTGAACAAAGGTCCCAAAAGTCCAGCATCTAGTACTTCTGAAACATAATTGCATAATTTTGTCGGATCGAGCACACTGAAGAACTTGACACGGGTTCTGAATCCTGTAAAATCAATTAGCCAACCTGGTTAATAAATTATTAATCAGCAAAAACCTTGTATAACTGAACTGACTGAAATATACCATTTGGAAAGATGGCTTGCCTACTGCACCACTGCTTCCCATGCATCACCTTTCCAAAGTTAAGAGGTTCAACACAATATTTAGGCATTGGATGAATCGTTCCCAAGTCATGATCGCTTTGATTGACAGCATTAGAATGGTTTGAATTATCCCTCATAGATTGACTTCGTTGACTGCCTGAAGGTGATGAACTATACAGATCATGCTGTAGGTCAACTCCAAAAAGTCTAGGACTAGATTTACGTGGGAGTTCAGTATCTCTTGAACATGATGCTTGATTTAAATTTCTTTCGGAAGAAGCATGGGAAGAACCCAAGTCAGCCCAAGGACCGAGGGACATTGAAGACCCACAATCAGAGCCTGTTCCAATTATGTTTTTATTTTTTCTCATGATATCAGATTCCATTTGGATTCTGACAATGCCACAACCATTTACACCCATAACCTTGAAATTTGAGGAGCACTCCTGTCTAGAGATATCAGAGTTCCAAATCTGCTCTTCCTTAATGGTGCATATCACTGGTTCTGTGCACTCAACATGACACCCTTCAGTTTCAACCTTAGGCTCCCCTGTTATTTGTTCTACATTCAGATCGAGACAAAATTGATGGCCTTCATCCTCATTACTGCTGAATAAGAGGATATTTTCTTTTCCTGATGATGACACCTGACATCCAACATCATTATGCAGCACTACATCTGATTTCACATCTAGAGGTGCTGCATCAGAGTATGTATGTGCACTATTCCCTTCTTTGTCACTTAAACTAACCATTCCTACAGATGGCTTGTTGATATTATGGATTCTTTCTGGTTCTTGAAAGAGACTGTGGCTCTTGTGCTCTATATTTGCAAAAGAAAGAGCTCTGGATAGTTGGTTATCAATCTCCTGATTGTGGACTCCATTATCAATATTCAAAGCATTTACATCACTCAGTGGTCTCTCGTGTTCTGAGATGCTTTTACTCAAGGAATCATTTGGTTCTTCCAGAAATTTTGACTGTGTAGGTAAATTGCAGAGCTTCACTGCACCCAGATCCCCTCCCAGAGCCAGCACAAGGGCATTTAGCTCATCCAAGTTATGTCGAACAAGTAAAATCATTTTACTAGGGTCACACGAGCATATAAGTTTTGCATGGGATAGACATGCATAACGATTTGGAGAGCATTCACAACCAGCTGCAGAAAGATGTAGATCATAGAAGCACAAAAAGCATTCTCTTTCAGTCGATAAATCAAAATTATTATCCATCTTTCTCACATTTGAAATACTAGAAACATTCTCCCTTCTTTTATGCTCCATAATGACTCTTGCCTAAAACAGAATTAGCCAGCACAGATGAATAAGAAACTTATTGCATCATAAGAATGACTTCAGTAAAATGAAATGTTACCTTAATGGCCTCAGTTAATACTCCATCATTCCCACAAAAATTTTGCCACCTCAGTGATCTTGGATTGTTACCCTGCAGGTGAGATTGCTCCAACTGCTCTTTAACAGCTTCCCATGCAACACCTAGCAGTAACTTATCATGGGACAAGGATGTCTTGCGGTGTTGTTCACTATACAACTCAACAGCACATTGACCATGTGGAAGCCAGTTTACCGGAGCAACGTTTACTGCCTCAGCACAATTGAAGCCACAGTTGAAACCAGAGTGGTATGCTCTTGGAAATGTAAGAACAAATTCTCCAGAGTTCTGAATGGCACGGTACACAGGAACTCCTTCAGATTTCAGGACAGACGGAGACAATTGGGTAACCTGCTCAAATTGGATGATAAGTAGAATAGAAGAAATTCACCTGACTGAGATAAATAACATAAGCTATACAATATAAGTTATATATTATACAGTAAACTCCAATTTGAGCAGTAAAAATTATATATTATACCAGTAAAGTCTAGAAATCGGATGGCAGAGTTGTTCTTTAGGAGATAAAAAAATGAGACAAACTTAACAAGGCATTTGAAGGAATTCAACATATCAAAGTCTGATGTCACTTACAATAATCATGATATGGCACCGCATTGCGTACACCATTTACTTTGTCAGAAACAAGCACTAATTTCTTCTAATGAAATTTCAATTAGTTTCATCACATGTATCTTGATGTACAAACACTATAGATTGTTCTTGTAGCCTGATAATCCAGGCAGGAACTATTTTCTTAGATATCAAATGCTTGGTGATTTAGAAAAGATCAAGCATAAGAAACAAGTACTTTTGAGTCTAAAATTCAAATCAAATCTCAAAACCAAATTTTAGATTTTTAACAGAGAAACAAGTTTTAAAGAATGTAACTACAAGTAAAATTTACAATATACATGATGGGTAATTAATTCAAAGAAATAAATTAGGCAGAGAGGACATGATGGGGCAGGCTAGTTCAGAAATGCCAAAATTGTGAAGTCTGGGCCGTTAGGATCAAACATACACAGTCACTCCTCACATGTGGAAGGCTATGTGAGGAAGGTTATTTTTATAATAAACCCAATGACATGAAAATTTGTGCTATCAGTTACATAAAGAATAGATAAGTATCAGTCTAGTCCCAGAAAATAAAGGATAAAAATTACAATGAGCAAACTTTAAGGAACTTTGACATCCAAAATTTGGATTCCAAATCAAGTGTCAGGCATAATAATTAACATACATATAAAGGATCCTATGACAGACATGATAGTGTGTGTCACAATCTAAGCCACACCTTATAGAATGTTGTGTGCATGTAATTTTCCTAAAACTAAGCAATACTGAATATATAAAATCAAGAGATATTGAAACTTGCCAATTCATGCAGCAAATCTGGTTGCTCTTCGAACAACTCGGGAAGGTGTTTTCGCATGGCATCCTCCAGCTTCACTGCATCACTGCCTGGAACCCCATACCATACTTTTGGATCACCAAAGTGCATGTAGTTCAAAGAATAAAGATGGTGATCTTCCACATGCTGCCATGACAAAATAAAAAAAGAGATTACTGATCAACCAAGGCATATAAAGAACATTGGCAAAAGAAAAGAAACTAAGAACAAGCTTAGTAGTATAAAATAAAGATCATATAGATCTAAAAAGGATGGAAACCAATAATTTATTAAAAAATATAACAGATGTCATTCTAACTATTTGTGGCCAGCCACTTGGATTTTTTCTACCGTTCAACTCTACAAAAGAGTAACATCACTAGGATAAACATGAAAGATAACAATCTATCCTGATAAATTAATTATCATATATTTCCATGAAGGCTTATATCATTTGCTGAATACAAACTTTTGATGCCTATATTTTCTAATCTGTAAAAATGTGAAAAATTAATTTTTTATTCAGTGATGGAAAAGCTTTTAAAAAAAAGATAACAAAATAATGATATTTATTTATAGCAAATCATGGGAAACAAAAGAAATGTGAAAATACAACTATACACTTACCCAACAAAATGAAGAAAAGCACATTCCCACATATAACCAAGGCACTAACACACCAGAGATATCCTCATGCTCAAATGAAAGAACTGAACCAGGAAGCCGAGGTAAATTATTTAAGTTCCAGCCTGAATTCACATAAGGATCCAATTCGGCCTTGCTTCCCAAGGAAGCTTTAGGGAACCCGCTACCAAACATTGCAGTATCCAGATCAGCACCATAATGCACCTTCATTTCAATGATAACATAAAATTGATTATTAAGTATTACTGTGACAAATTAGCACAAAGATAAACAAGCTAATACCTCAATCTCATCAGTTGGATCCTCAACTATCCGCCAATATTCTCCTTCAATATCCTCCGGGGAGGGTTGCCACTTCTTCTCATGGTTGTCGTCTTGATGCTCTATACTTCCATTAGTACCCTTCACTCCAAAATATTGTTTTTTGAACTCATCAGCATATTTCTTGAATGTCTCAAGTGTAAAGTCTGAACCAGACTGAAAACCAAACTTCTCATCTGTGTCTGAGCCAACAGATTCATTTGTTTCAGAAACAGCAGAGGCATTCCGCCTTCGAGTCATCCCAAATCTCAACCGCTTTCTTCTCTTTCTTCTTTTATGGCAACGATTCCTGAACTTTTTTCTAATTGGCTCTCTATTCTGAAGCTTGTCAACTTCTTGTACACGAGTGGTAAACTTAGTACATCCCCAAAAGTTATTTTCCTTTAGAGGACAAGGTGGTGACCAAGAGTGAGGTGGAATAATGCGACATATACCATATTTTTCTGCTTTCTCTCTTATGCTAGCAATGTATCCAAGTGTATCTTTGAAATCCTAAGAAAAGACATCATCTAGTTAAGACAAAGATATGTAAAGGAACACCATCTAGTAGAGCAATATCCAGTAGGGAGTTTTGACAAGCACCTCCTCAGTTGGATAAAACACAGGAGCTTCATCAATGACAGGTCTACGTGCTTCTTTTGGATTCCATCTAGAAGACTCCTGCTATTAACATTTGCAATTAGTTGGTGGCTACCTTGAGAGAGAAAGTGTAAAATCATACTTGAGCAATTTACCCTTTCATATCTGGACTTGTTAGTGCTCCTCGATACATCATTCTTTTGTCGGGAACGTTTTAAAGTCCGATCCTATACCAGAGCCACAATTATAGATCACAATGGATATTTCAAAAATTAAGGTTTTTTTGCTTTTTATTTAATCAATACAATTAAAAGGTTTAGAGAGAAACATCCATGTCCACAGTAAAAAATCAGTGTATATTTATAAAAGAAGATGTGCTATAAAATCATATGCTTATTATTATGGCCCATTATGAACTTATGGAGCAAGTCCACTGCTAAATTTACATCTAGAAACAGCTGGGTCCATAATGTAGCACTTGACAATAAATAATCTAATTTATATCTCAACAATGATAACTGCTATACACAGAAACCTAGGCAGTAATATACATATTGCATATAGGTTTAAAATATTTTGGATTTATAACATATGGCCCATAGTCTGAAATTTGGTAGATGCATAAGCCTAGCACAATGAGAACATGTAAGACAGATGTGGAGAATTTATTTACAAACCTTAATAGATTGTTCACAGTCTGATTCCTCTTCAGAGCTAATATCAAATACGCCATAGTAAATCCCACTTCGGCGCCGAAGCGACCGTTTGACCTTCACTTCCTCGCAACCACAACTATCGCTCTCCATCTGCATCTTTGGAGACACAGTAGCCTCATTGACATAACCTGAATTTGCCACAGGAATGCCTGCATCCTCCCTCAAGTCAATAGGCATGTTGTCTGACATTGTTTCTTGTCTTGGTAGATGTAAATCCTTTGTAGTGCATGCTGTCCCCATGTACCTAAAAAAGGCCAGCAATTATTAATAAATGGATGCAGTATAAATACATTGAAAATGCATGAAAAACTTTGAAGTCAAATGAAGAAACAAAATTTAATCCCAGAAGTGTTTGGGATGTCCATGTGGAGGTTTTTATAGGTCACACTATATGTGTTTCTAGGGCATTTTCTTATATATCAAGATACTATATATTTCGAGCTAGATGTCAAAAAACCACATCTCTCAACTCAAACATATATTTGCAGCAGGATAGGTCCAAACTGATACCAAAATCCCCAGAGACCTGGGGAATCAATTAACCTAAAAGCAGATGCAGCTGGCTAAGCCCAGATCAGTCAGACTCAGCCAACGATATTTCAATTCAGCAGCCCATTTAAGAAATATCATCATGTTATACATACATGTATCCATGTATATATTAATATTGGAATTTCAACATATTTAGAGTGATGACAACATTTCAAAAGTGTAACTACACTAGTGCTGTAAGTGATACCTATAAAGTTTAACCGAAACCCAAAATTAGAAATCCAAACGGTCTGCAAGGACCAATTTAATTGGTTTGATTAAACCAAAGTGTATAACTCATATGGACGAATTACCACACGGATCAATTGGGCCTATTTTAGATGTCCATGTTTTGAAGAGCATTATTATCAAAGGGTTTGGTATGATTTACCCAATCGATCAATATTTCAATAATAAGTTGGGTTAATTGTTTTAATCTGGAACATCTATGACTTAATTATAAGGTAGATCCACACATGCCATATAGAATTCTTTGAAACATACCAATCTTCTGTAGCCGGTAAGAGTTTTAAATTATATTAAAATTGCATTAATTCACCTAATAGGGATCTTTTAATAGATATAAAAAATGTACAATTTTGGACCAAAGGCCTACTCAATTATTGGATACCTTGATATTATCCCTTGAAATTTAAACCACATATGCCTTTTTGACCCTTTGTCCTTCTTGACCATGCTCCTGAACCAGTTTTGACATTCAAGATGCTTAACATAGGTGAAGCACTGATGCTAATCCATACATGTGCCCTAATGGTCATATTAAACCTACTTCACTTAACCCTTCCACCATAGCATAAGTTGTTAGTTATCTTTCATCTTTTGATATTGACTATTGACTTCAACTTTTCAAGGTTGACGTAAGTCTATTCCATTAATGGAGCTTTCTTCCACAATAGATCATATGTTTAAAAGGCTTTAATCCAAGACCTCTCTAGCTAAATTCCATTAATGAACTAATGTTTTCTGCATACTGTAGAATGTTTAGTTAAATCTAAAGCATATAATCGACATTCCTAGGGCAAAATAATTGCTTGATATGGAGTGTCTAAGAAGGGATCAAGCTTCAATCATATCAATTGGTATGGACTAGTACTCACCGATCCATTGGTAGTTAGTACCCAAACTATTGTTTTGTTTTCTCTTCATATACATCGCAGCCTTGTTCATGCCTCCACCACAGTCAATGAGGCCCTTGTCCTCAAGCGGGTGCCTCCATCGAGCATGAGGCTGCTGCCAACATCGGTAAAGCCTAGCTCCCTTAGCTGTTGTGTCATCTCTGCCAATGATGCTCGGACAACAACCTTGCCTCCCTCCATTACCACTAGAGTGAGATGTTCAACAACAATATCATCCAGTGTGTAATGCTTGCTCTCTGTGTACTTTAGGTCATCGTAGTCCAACCAGAATCAAATCATACCAAGACCCTGTACACTGGTAACACTAATACCATATTAGTCCATCCACCTTCCGTTATTGATCCCAAATCAAAATTTGTAGCCTTGTTGTCTGCATCTATTGTTCCACCCTTGATTCATAAATGCTTAATCCCCTAGTAGGGTTCTTTAAAACCTAACTCCTTTTGGCCTATGATGGAACATTCAGCTACTTCCAATCAATATGGCACATCACCATGTCTTGAGGAATCCATTACACTTTTGTACATTCATCCTTTTTAATACCATTCCTCGATCTTAACTTATTTAACCTTATTTTGATTGACCCAATGTGTATCATGCACAAGATTTGTATTTCATATTTTCATTTTCCTATTTTTGTGAGTCTCAACTGAATCCTGATAACAACTGGATTCAAATACCACCTATCTATTTGCTGCGAGCTTCTTCACTCTCACCTTTCTATAATAGAAATAGTGACAATTTTGCATGTGTGTTCTATTTTTCACTCTCCATATATTGCACAGACATAACAATTCATTCAGTTTGTGCTGATCTATTTCTAAAACAAAATAATCACCAGCATATGTCAGGAAACCACATCATGGAATCAGCTATGCTTTCATCAATCACAAAATTGAATAAATAATTTTGTACAGGTTAGTCTTTTCCTTCTTTTTATTATCTTCACTTCTAGAAATAAAAAAGGAGTTTCTTCTTTGCTTACCTTTATTTTGCACCCTAGAAAATAATAATAGGTAAGCATGACTACAGTCTTAAGACTTTTTCTTCTTTTTTGCAATGCATGTCTTCTCTATATTCTTACTGCACTATTTTTGACTGTCAACATGAAATATGCATGTCAGTATTGGTACCAACATGGCCTGAAAGCGAAAAGTGTACATCATAGATGTTCTCCAATTCTGCCAATATGAATAAGCAGATATTAATCATGTCGATAAAGTGCTTAGAATCTTAGTTATGTCAACATGAAATATGCATGTCAGTATTGGTACCAACATGAAATATGCCAATATGAATAAGCAGAAAAGTGTACATCATAGATGTTCTCCTATTTTTGACTGTCAACATGAAATATGCATGTCAGTATTGGTACCAACATGGCCTGAAAGCGAAAAGTGTACATCATAGATGTTCTCCAATTCTGCCAATATGAATAAGCAGATATTAATCATGTCGATAAAGTGCTTAGAATCTTAGTTATGTCACACCATCGTCAAAAAGCCCTATCAGAAGATGCAATAATCTGAAATGCCATTTCTTCTACTACTGTAGTACTTTTCACTTTATAATGCCCTAGCAATTCTGTTTCTTGTTATTTGCCTTGGTAAAGATCAACATGTTGTTTATCTACAACACCTGGTGTCCTTAATAACAGTCTTTTTTTAACAAACAATTTGCTTCAAAAATAGTAACATAGATCCAGAAACTTTGTTGCTTGTGTACACTTCAAATTTATATTTTTCATGTTAGACAACAATTCAGCTAAAAGACACCACTAACATAATTAGCTTTCTCTGATAGTCAATACAATAGATCTTACAAAATTTTGTAAGGTTTTAGGAACTACAGCTATCAATCCTACTATCCCCCAGATGCATCCATACTGACTCATAATAGTACTACAGTCAGAATCCAAAGTGACAAGATCCTGAAATATCAGATCAAGTAAATCTTGAAGGATGCAATAGGAAAAACAAGAAGAGATCCAAAAAGGGCAGAAGATTAGGTCAATAAGAGCAAAAGTTCTCTTTTAGGAAAACACAATATCATTTATTATTCATCTTGGAAGCCTATACATGCCTGAATAAAATTCATGACAATCATGCAGTCTACAACCAGTTCAATTGCTTGAAAAAAATAATATATTCACCACAGAAATGCATTCTGCTAAGGGTACTTTGAAAAGAAAAACAGAAAAACCAGGTCTGAAGCATTGTCAAGCCCAATTTCTTGTTAAATCTAAATCTTCTACAGTGGAGCTTCAACCTCTGTAATTTGACAAGAATTAGCAGCAAAACCTGATACAGATCAATCAAATTAAGGATTGAGATCCAAATCTATGTCATCCAAACTTGAATCCAGGAAACCAGGCAGTCGCTTTTTTTGTCCTGTGATCATTGTGGGAGAGAGAATCGGAGACAACAACAAAATTCTAGCTACCAAGGTAGATGCACAAAAAGAGAAGAAAAAACCCTAACCCTCACTACAACTGCTCCATACACTACGGATCTGGAATATCTATCCCCCGCCACTTCCAGTAATAGACCACCATGAGATATTACAAACCCTAGAACCGATCTGCAAAAAGAGCACACCAATGTCACTTTTGGAAACCAAAAGATACCAAACCCGTTCCAAGAAATCCCAGAAGCCCAATCGGCAATACAGATCAGCTCCAATCAGAACTAAACGAGAATTCTATTAAGATCCACACAAGATGTAATGCCCATCAGAGCAATATATCAATCAATTGAGATCCATCCACAGAAGAATCACGCATCCTTCGAGAAAAAAATCTGTCAAACCTAAGCAAGCAACATCATAACCAATAAAATTACCCACCCAAAGATGCAGAGATGCATCCCAACAAGTTCTTGAGAATGGGAAATTTGATTGAACGACCGATGATGATAGCTGAAATCAAAACAAGTGGAAGAGGGGAACCAAAATACCTTCTTGCAAGGGTTTCAGGGATGAGGAGGTGCGATGACGGAAGACAACAGCAACAGTATCACAGCCCACAAAAAGATTCCTTGACGACAGCACAAGAATTCAACAGAAAAAAAGGAGACTCCTCCTCGTTCATCACCACCACCTGTCCCTTTTCCTCCTCTGAATCTAATCCAAATCTTTACGATCTTACCATTTCCTAAATCTATAACCTCTCTTCTTTCTCCCTGACGACAAGAATTGGAGGATAAGGAGGTCAACACAAACACAATGAACGCAATCGATTGCAACCTACACGCTTTAACCGAAATCCGAATCCAACCAACAAAAGCAAAGAGGGAGATGATTGACATGCTCCACGGATGTGGAGATGATCATGAAAAGACTTATTTACCCCTCATTTGTGATCGATTCTCCATTACGCCCTCAGAGCTTTGCACGCACCGCCCGGTGTGTTGACCCTTATGTTGGGTCTTCCAAAGGCCCCATGCAACACGTAACAATAAGAACGAGATTGACCGATGACTTTAATGTTGACTATAATAACCACCTTCTTCACATACATGTGGATTAATTTAATAATATATTTATCATTACAAGAGTGATTTGGCCATCAATAACTATATCATTCTTCTTTAGAAGCTTGGGCCTCCCATGAACACGGCCGAAGCTACAGCCTACCGAACGAGAACCACCGTTCGGTGACGGGATCCAACGCCGTGTCGTTGGATCAGTCCGTGTCCCATATGTTAATGCGTGCGGCGGGGCAGCCGAGACCCTCGAGATTCGTGCGTACAGGATGATGTGCGGTCGCCGTACACAGATTTAGGAAACTTCTTCTTTGCACTCCCCGCCCACAGTAAAAAATAAAAATAAAAGATAAAATAAAAAAGAAATAAATAAAAGTGCAGGCGAACAACGCCTTAAAAGTAACAAAAATATTTTTCGGTCCCCTCTGCGACTGACCAGCCTCTTCCACCTGCCTCGTGATTACACGTACGGGATGGGTCCCACGTGGTAGATCCAATGCGAGATGCGGTCGGTCTTAAAACGACTAGACCACGAATTAAACGGGTTCGGATCCGATTAGATATTATTATGTGACACAAATCGGCGCCTTCAATGCAGGATTATTTGGTCGATTTCTGCGAGCGACGAATGAATGAACAGATGGGAAGAAGTTTCTTGGAGAAGAAGAAGAAGAAGAAGAAGAATTAGATTAGCATGATCGGCATAATATGACATACGTTAAAAATACGCACTTATGCAGCTTTATTTTTTTGCTTTGTTGCGGGAAAGAGTAGCAACTATTGATGTTGCCGCATGTGATTGTTGGGCTGGTAATGTTGCATTCTCTTTTCATCTTTCCATCTGTGCTTTTCCATCGGGTCCTAATTTTGCGGATCTCTCTCTTTTTAGCTACAGGATTATCGATGGTGACTTCCTAATTTCTGGCATTTTCTTAATGCTCAAACCATTTTTAGAAAGAGAGTCTTAATCAATGACTATGATTTGATTTTTTTTTTTATTTGATATAGTTAATTGTGATTGTATTGATTGATTTTAGTTTTTTGGTTCCACCTTTTAATTTTAAAGAGTCATTTTGGTGTTAGTTATCATATTTAGCTCTCATATTATGATTTCATTAATAAATCACCGATTGAGAATATTTAAATCTAAATTAATAATCATAGATTTATCCGACTTGAATCTCTTAAAGTAATTTCTATCGGAAAGAATGGAAGGTAAGAAGAATTATTAAAGAAGCTTGAATACATTAACATGTCTATCTCCTATTTATACAAATTATGAGGGAAAATTTTCCTCAATATAATAGAGGATTTCCCTCAACAGAGTAAAAAAATTTTCTCATATAATTAAAAAAATCTTATCTGCTCTCATGCCCCCACAAGATGGTGCTCCTGTCAAGGATACCAATCTTGGATCGATGCAAAGGAAATAGTTTATGAGCTGAGGAGGGCAAGAGCATATCATTGCTGTTATTGCTATTGCTGCGACGGCGACAACTACAGTAGAGGAGAAAGCTGTAGCAATGAAGAAAGCTATAGCAATGCTATAGCAGAAAAGGAAGTTGCAACGATGTTGCAGTGATGCTATAGCAGAGGAGGAAGCTGCATCGATACTATAGTAGAAGAGAAAGCTATAGTAGATATGCAACAGAGGAGGTAGCTACAGCAGATGAGGAAGCTGCAACATAGGAGAAAGCTACAGTAGAAGTGCAGCATAAGAGAAAGCTGTAGTAGAGGTGCAATAGAGGAGGAAGCTGCAACAGAGGTGTAACCGAGGAGGAAGTTACAGCGATGCGACAGTAAAGGAGAAAGCTACAGTAGAGAAGAAAGTTACAGCAGAGGAGTAGTAATGCTATAGCAGCGTACAACGGACAGAGAGGGGAGTCCGATGGGGAAGTGAGTCCGACGGGAAAGAGTTCCCCCCTTCTCTGCTTTGTAGAGGCAAGGGATGTAGTGAATGGTAAGCTTCGATGACCGTGGAGCCTCGCTCATCTCACATGATACCATGTTGGAAAGAATAGAATATAAGAATAATTATTGAAGAAGTTTTATTGAAGAAGTTTGAATACATTAACATGTCTCTCTCATATTTATACAGATTAGGAGTAAGAATTTTTCTCAACAGAGAAGAGTATCATAATCGATCGGTATACCGAAAGAAAACATAGCACAGTGATCAAGAACTCCTCCGGTTTCGGCGAGAGATGAATCGAGCCTTAGAACGAAGGAGGGGAGTTTGGCCAGGAAGCCTTCTGGGCAATATTTGGAGCTACGGTAACTGCGCTGTGTTTGCAAGAAGAATTCTGCATGCATTTATCAGGTTTGCGAACATTGCACTGAGAAGGGAGGAAGGAAGAAAGAAACGAGCACAATGTCAGCAGCCTTCCTGTGCAAAGGAAAGCCCTTACTTATTATTGGACAGATCAGAACCAAGTCTTTTGTCTCTTCTTTTGTTCGGGACAGGTTCGACTCCTGGAACCTTGCCTGCGGCACCTATCGTGTTCTTTTCCCCTGCTCACAAATTGGTGACAAACAACATGGGTTATCTTCCTATCACCACTAAGAGCAAGCGTACGAAAGCGAAGGACACAAGTGTAGAAGAAGCGCTTATCTGGTATTGCATACCTTCTCGCTCTTTTCAGGTGTTTTCGACTGCAACGCTTCGTTAATTTTTTTGGCATGGATTGTGCACCCTTCGGGGCCGGTCGTCCACTCGTAGCGATGCTCGAGCTTTGGACACCCGTTGATTTGCAAATCCACTAGATTGCTAGGTAGGCTTCCCTCTGGGAGCATGTTTATTTCAGGGCAATCCACTATGTGCAGGCTCTTGAGGCTTAGAAGGGTGACCAGTTGACGAGGAAGGTGTTGTGGGCGGCATACTCCGGTGAGATGCAGGTGGTGGAGAGAGGAAATGTGATCCAGCCGCTCCTCCAGCCCACGAGCAAACGCTTCGAGGTCAAAGCTGCCGCGAATCTCCAGTCGACGAAGCGAAGTAAGGTGTCCTTCCTGAAGGCATCTCTGTAAAAGCGAGAGGTTATCGACGTGAAGCATCAACGTTGATGTCGAGGCCTCGTCCTCGGGCAAATCCAACGAGTCACCACCTGCAAAGAATCGAACAACAAGCTCGTCCAGTGATGAAGGGAGGGTTATCAGTCCTGTTAAACTGCGGCAGTTTCCGATGGCGAGGTTGCGAAGACGAGGGAATACTTCACGGCGTTGCTTCGCCTCCACGTCCCACTTCTTCCACTGGTTCAAGTTATCGAACCAAAGCTCCTCCAACGATGGGAATGGTGCATCTGTGCTGCCATAAAACTCAGCACCCACCTCTTCCACCGAATCCATACGTCTTAGGTGCAGAACCCTGAGAAAAGGAAGCTCGCCGAGAGGGGGGAGGGATGTCAGTTGATGGCAAGACCACATCTCTAACCTCTCTAATCCCAGCAAATATTTGTTCTCCATCCAACACGGATGTCGGTGACCCTTGTAGCCATTAATCTTCAGCTCTCTAAGATCCGGGTGCGGTCGGAGTCCTTCCAGAGAGTCTTTGCATGCAGTGGGAGCTATGGGTTTCCCTTCATTGTTCCAGCACAGTTCCAGCCAGCGAAGGTGCTCTTTGTCCTCTAACACAGCCTCTGCTGCCTGTTCCCTGCTCTCTACATGCTGGAGACCTCTGATGCAGAGTCTGCGGAGCTGATTCATGTGCTTCAGTTGCCCTACATCGAATCCTTTCTTTTTGCGTTGGATGCGATACTCCCTTAATTCTTGAAGATAAATTAGATTTCCAATCCACGGAAGGGCTGCAATTGCTTCGGTATCTGCATCTACACAACGTAGGTTGCTTAGCTTGTTCATGTCATCTGGCAGCGAAACACTCTTGGAATGCATCCTCAGAATCAACCACTGCAGATGGTAGAGCTTGCAGAATGACTTGGGCCACTCCGTGATGGCGTTTCCAGGCACCTCCAGGTACCGAAGGTGTTTCAATTCACCGATAGCCTCAGGCAAACCACTTACAAGTTCAGAAACCACTAACAAACGTAAGCTTTCCAAACTCTTCAAAACCATTTCAAGGGATAGATTATATTTTGACTTGATATCCTTACGAGTGGCCGATAGCCTCCCAGCGACCACAAGACTGCGTATCTCTTTCTTCTCGCAAAAAGTTTCGGTAACCGCGATGAGATCATCGGCAGCAACATAAACATGGTTGGCCTTGTTCGGGATTCTAATTGGCTTGCTGGATTTGATACCCTCGAATCTAAAGTACTCACCATCACAAACACATTCTGCAAACTCATGCAGGATAGGGTGGAGCTCAAACTTGTTGTGCCTTCTCTTTGCATTCACGAAAAAGGATCTGCTCGACAGCTCTTCGATCAACTCCTCGCCTATGTCCTCCATTATGGTGGTCTCGTCATCCCTCCGAACGAAGCCTAGGGCCGTCCAAAATCTTATCAGCTCATCTTTCTCAAAGCAGTGGTTCCTTGGGAACAACGAGCAAGAAAGATAGCACTGCTTTAGATGGGCAGGTAGGTCTTCATAACTCAATCTCAGCACCGCCACAATGTCACCTTCGGTTTGTTTGACCTCACAAATTCTTTTACGCAAGATTCGCCGCCAGTGTTCTTCCTCTAACTTGGACTCTAAAGCACGCCCTACGGTCACCGCTGCTAATGGCGAGCCCCCCAACTTCTTAGCTATTTTCTTGCCTATGGACTCCAACTTGTGAGGTATGGCAATATGGTTTCGATCACCCAGTGCGCGTTCTCTGACTAATTCCCAGCACGCCTCTCCCTCTACGCCATCGAGATGTATGATTTCTTTGGTCCGCATCATCTTTGCGACGTTTTGGTTGGTGGTCGTCACCACAATCTTGCTTCCCTTTTCTCCAGAATTAAATGGGACGCAAAGGTTCTCCCAGTTAGTATTGGATTCCTCCCAGGCATCGTCCAAAACAATCAAAAACCTTTTGCCCATCAGCCCCTCCCCAAGAATGTTCTGAATCTCTTCCAAATTACTGATCGTATGCAAATCGCTAGGCCTTTTAATTGCAGCAGATTCCACCATCTCTATGGAAAGCCTTCTGACATCAAAATTGTTGCATGCACACACCCACACCATGATATGAAATCTTTTCTCTTCTTTGACAATGTTATAGACGAGCCTAGCGAGGTGTGTCTTCCCCACCCCACCGTGTCCTACAATAGCGACAACAGAGTACTTGTCGTCCCCTGATGCGTCACCTATCATGTTCAGTAGCCTGTCTATGTCGTGTTGCCGACCCCTGGCCGGGCAGGTCGACTTGGTTGGGGAAGTTGTTCTTCGCCAATCGGGGATGGCTACTCCATGTTGCTTGTTAGTGACTACACTGAATTGTGCTACCGAAACGAGTATACTGATTTCTTCAACTAGTTTAGCGGATGTCTGGACAGCGGTGTTTAACTTTGAAGTTGTTTCAGAAGCAAAAGCAAATGCCTTCAAGAATTTTTTAGTTTCAGCTCCTACTTTTTGAGCGAGTAATGAAACTCTACTGACCTTGCCCTCGCCCTCGCCCTCGCTTCTGGCCTTCTCCTCCAACTTGTAGTGGAAGTCATCGATGATGTCCTCCACAGAGTAAACAGCATCCTTGACGTCCCACAGCCAAGCTTCCAAGCTCGGGTTCGTGATCCGTCTCTTGCCAACTTCGAAGATGGCCGCCTGAATCTTTCGGAGGTGTTTCTCCAGCTCATGTAGCTTCCACTTCTTGTCCTTCCGGTACTCGATCTGGTTCTTGATGTAGAATTTGATTATGTCCGTCACTTTGGCAACGACGGAGGACACGAACCATCCTGCTATTATTAGTTCCGCCATTGGAGAAGAGAGAAGAGAGGAGAGCAAGATCCAAGTAGAACAAGTGTAGGTTTGGTTTGGGGTGCTTAGACTAGCTCGTTTTGCAAGTATATATGGCAGTAGAAACTGGTGGAGATCTGCTCGAGGCGAGGCAGACGACCTTGTTTTCCGATGGATCTGGCTTTGGATCTGGAAGAAGACTAACAACACATTGCCTCCGCAAATTAAAATTGACTCAGCTTGACTACACGAGTTAATTTTAATTTGGTCATCTGAGCTCACATGGAGATGTTAGGAATGGAAATGAGAAGGACAACTTACTTTTCTTCACACTTAATGGCAAGAGCAAAGCTTCGCTTTTCTCACCGACGCTGGCCAAAGGCAAGAGCGAAACTTCGCTTTTCTCACTGCTCTGATACCATGATAAAAACAATAATAGAAGATAAGAACAATAATTGAAGATGAGAAATTAAATAGTTTTAGCTCGAATATATTAACATATTTCCTCTCCTATTTATAGGAGGAAAGATTTTCCTCAACAAAATAGAGAGATTTTCTCATATAGTTGGGGAAATCTTATATTCTAGTTGGAGAAATCTTATCTTCTATCAGAATCGGAGCTTCAATATCTGAGATCTCAGCACGCCACTTGCAACCTGGAGATCCCAAATGTGGCTCCTTAATTAGTGGATGTAATGTGATTTAGCCTCGTCGCAACCATTCGTCTTCTAGCGGCGGCGAGTCTGCGAGCTTTCCCTGGTCTGCATACCTGTCGGTCTTCTCTTCCGAGTACAGCAAGATGATGGCTTCTCGTTCCCCGATCTGATCGCGTGAACATCGACCGACATTATTCAAAGCCCGATTTCGTTGACTTGTCATATTATAATTAAAATCACACCAAACTGGGCTACTCATTCAATCCTGCTCTTGCCTTTCATCATATATCATCTTCATTCTCATACCGATTGCTCAACGAATCGATAATACTTCCAAAGAATCCACACATGACCACATTAATAGCCTTAGTCATGTTGTAGAGATCTATGCAGAATACACAACTTTAATGACTAAACTGTAAAAATCCATTTTTACACACCCTCATAAAAGAGAAGAAGGAAAGAAGAGGATCTAAGAAAGGAAAGTAAAAATCCAAGTAGGATTTTGTCCCCTATCATCTAATCTATAAACAGGTTAATTATTTCTAAGAAAGCTTACAAATTTGTCTGAGGATCTGTTAATTGTATAAGAGGGAACAGATCCAGGCTAAATTGTCGGCCCAAGCTTTCTTAACATTGTGTGTAATTACTTCTTTTTATTGTTTATGAAATTGATTTGGTATGTAGAACTACTTGGTTATAATTTCCAAAGCTTAGTTAGATGAATGCAATGTGATTTTCACATTATGATTAGCTTCCAACCTTTCTTATAATTTTTATTGTTCGATTATGACTATTTATTTAATATAAATCTATTAAATTGATAAGAATCATATATAATTCTTAGTGCATATAGAGACTTTCTCATAAAATCTTTTACTGATATCTAGAAATTCTATCTTATTACCAAATTCTTGTGAATCATGTATTAATTAATATGTCTATTGAGGAATGTTGACCTAATATTATTTTGTAATTTTCATGAAATTTTGATTCATCGAATTTAATTGACACCAATTGCATTGAGACCTCTCTTAATAAATTTTACTTGAGGATTATTCATTCATATATATATATATATATATATATATATATATATATATATATATATATATATATATATATATATATATATATATATATACTCTTTCATTTGAATTTGAATCGATGTGTTAAGATATTATATAATATGTAGTTAATTGATTGAACATAATAGTAGATATGATTTCTTCAATTATACGAGAAAATCTTTTTATTCTGTTGAGGGAAATCCTCTATTCTATTGGAAAATTCTTATATGCTATCAGAACACTCACATTAGTACTAGTAAATTTTTTTGTTTGTGGAAGAATTCATGTCCTTTGCACTAAGTTTTTTTTTGTTTTAAAACCTTTGATGACAGTCAGCTTCAAACCCATTAAGCAATAGAAATTTTCTTCTAAAAATAAAAAATAAAAAATTATTGATGAATAATATGAATTATCTTCTTTTGTAACTACGAACAAGCATATGAAAGAAAGTAAAGGTGACGAATATGTTGGGATAAAAATAGGGTTATGGATTTTTTTAATTGAAAATAATAAATACATTAAATATCATATTAAAATAAAATAATAATTTAAAAAATCTGACGATAAAAAATATTATTTTAAGTCAAAAATCTCATCTCAACGTATAAAAATTAAATAACTTGACTAGTCTCTTTTGATGAATCGAATAAAAATTAAATATATAACTAGAAAAAAATAAATGAAGCATATTTTATTTACCTCAATAAAAATTACTTAGGAATCTATTTATAGAGCCTAAAAAGGTATTATTTCAAGGGACATAATGAAAATATAGTTAATATAATTACCAAGAATATATTTATAAAATTTTAAATTTTTAAAAATATTTCCAATAACATATATAATAAATATTATAAGTAATTTTTATATCAGAATAAATGAGTCTAAAGCTGATGTCATACACTCAAATCATGTGATTGTGAGCTGAAACAAATGACAGTACCCAATTTACTATTGCTTTCATTATTAGTCCACTCTTACAATATGAATAGTATTCCTCTAACTATCATTTTTTGGGCATTTTTATACATGATGTTTGATTTATGTCCATCACTAAGCCTATGAAGTCCTTCTTTACAATATGTATTATATTTTGCTACCTTCCATATCTATATGATACATTTGAAATTTATTAAAAGCCATAAAACATTAAACAACTTTATTTTATTTTTATAAAATGATTATTAAAAAAAAAGATTATTTAAAAAATGATTAACTAAAATTTATTTATACCATTATGTAGCTTTTTTATGCTTAGACACCCAAAATTTAACAGACAAATAACCAGAAACATATAATTAGGGTGATTTAGGCAGCACATATGTATTATTATTACCATTTACCATTATTATTAGTCGGTGGAATTGGAATGCTACAGCAGCAATCCTTTATAGCACCTCGCCGGTCACGCTTTGAGATTAGTGCGAAGGCCTGATTGGAGCCTTGAAGGTCCGCGTTCGTCGCATATGGACGGTTGGATTTCGTTCCTTCGTACTGTATTGGACAGGAGCCGCCGGATTTAGTCGTGGGCCGAATTCGAATCGGGTTCGGGTATTTTAGACTCGGATCCGTGAGCCTGGTTTCCACCGGCTTGTGGATTCGATTCCAGCTTCTCTTTATCTGGCTTTCGATCGATCGCCCTCTCTTCCCGTCGCTTCCGTGGGTTCCATCTTAGGGTTTTGTTGTTCCCCTCTCTGTCGCCTCGTCGACTCTCTCGTCGGTCGATCTTGTTCTCCGATTCGGTAGGTAAGCTTTGCGATTCTCCAACCTCTCACCTGTCTCCTTGCTAGGTTTTTGTCATATCCCGACTTCCGAAGGATTTTGTTTCATCGCCTATTGATGCGTTCCGTATTACTCATTTTTCGATATTTTGTGTTTAATCTGGATCTTTTTGGGGGTTTAGATGAGTTTGTTTGGCCTGTTTTGATCAGTTATAATAATTACGCCGCTTCCTGTTTCATTTTGCAGCATCAGGATTTAATCTTTGGTGCGATTTCGCATTCTCGGACAGGGTTCTTATTTTTAGGTGTCAAGTGCTTAAGGATGGATTTGGAGGTGGGCGAGATAGGAGTGGAGCGGGATGAGGACGCTGGAGCAACATCCAGAGATGATGCAGATGAATTGGGTGATGATATGGTAATCGACGATGTTGCAAAGGAGACGTCCAGAGAGTCAGGAAAGCACAGAAGCAAGGACAGAAGTAAGGGAAAGCGAGAAGACAAGGATCATGGGTCTAGGGGGAGAGAAAGGTCCAAAGACAAAGAGAATGAGGAGCACGCAGAGAGAGATTTTGATAGGTATGACTTGAAGGATAATCGGAATAGATCAGAGAGTGGCAAGGACAGAAGGAAAGAAGAAGGACTGGAGCATGGGAAAGACAGAGAGCATGTCAAGGACCGAGATCGGGACAAAGAGAGGAGCAGGGATAGGCTTCGTCAGGAGGAACATGACCGAGATAAGTACAGGGATAAGGATAGAGGAAGGGAGCACGATAGGGTGAGGGAGCGAAGTAATGATCAGGAGTATGACAGAAGTAGTGATCATGGAATAAGTAGAGTGAAAGAACGAGGCAAGGATAGTGAGATTGAGAAGGATAGGGATTTGGCCCGAAAACATGATCGGGGAAAGGAGCGGGATCGTGACAGGAGTAAGATCCGTGAGAGGGATCATGAGAAAGATGTGCAGAGAGAATCAGAAAGAGAAAGAAGAAAGGAGAAAGATCATGAGAAGGGAACTGACAAGAATAGGGAAAGAGAGAAGGACCGCGACATGGTGAAGGACAGGGAGAGGGAAAGGGAGAAAACTAAAGATCGAGAAAAAGAGAAGGAGAAAGAAAAGGATAGAGTGAGGGATAAGGAACGGGAGAAGACTAAGGAGAATTTTAGGCAGAAGGAAATTGATAGAAGCTTGGAAGCTGATCGAGATAGATCAAGAACAAGGGACAGAGAGAAGGGGCCAGCTGGAGCTAAAGAAAGCGAAAAGGATGAGAGAACACTATCTGATTTCGAGGATGGTAGACTTGATTCAAGGGAAGAAGAAGCACGAGATGGCAGTGACAGTCATGAAAAATCTACTTTGAAGAATCAGCAGAGTGAAAAACATACTGACTCTCTATTGGCCTCAGAGCTTGAGGAGCGGTTAGCAAGGTAAGGAATTCTGTTCATTCATTTTGGCTATGTTGTTCTTGATTTCTTTGACTGTTATTTCACTGTTAAATTTCCTGGATGTATACTCTTTTATTTTGAAGTGCTCTTATAATTAGGAGTATGTTTGCAAATTCTGAGATGGTCTTGCACAGACAACCATAATTGTACATGTTTTAACCTTTTCTTCTATTTTGGATGAGCTTGTTCATACGAGTATAGGTAACTATAACATTTTTTGTGCTCTTTTATATTTTTTGATGAAACAAATGACGTTTCATGTTCAAACTATCTACACGTCCTCCTAGTCTTATTATGCGGTTTATTAGTCGTTTCTGGGTTAAAAAATTTGTAAAACAAGAATCATGATATAAGGCTTTGTCTTGCTTTAGTATTTTTTAACGATGTCATTCCGTCTATAGATAGTACATGTCTATGATATATCTACACAACTACTAATTCTTTGAAAAGGAAGCCCTTTTTGGTAGTTACCTTGATTCTTTCCCATCATCGAGCTTCATTAAGGATAGTTAACTTGTTATTGCAAGTTTTGTTCATATGTGATTCTAACAAACTCTCTTTTAGTTTTTAAAGCCTCATTTCTATTCATTTGGTTTTGCAAAGATTTGTTGGTTAATATGTATGTCTTTTTATAGACGTGTGATGTACATATAATGGTATCATGCTTGTTAAACTTTTGGCATGCGTATATTCATCTATATGTGCCCATTCACATGTATACTTGCTTAATAATGGGAAATGACATATGTATCTTCATATGTATGTATACATCCATATGTATACTTGCTTAATAATCAGGCAAAATTTTGGAGGGATCAAACTGGTAACTCCCCTTTAATGATGTCAATTTTGGTCATCATGTCACAGATATTAGATACAGGGGCTGACTTGGCTTGCTTGGCTGAGCACCACAATGGAAGGAGGAATCACCTATTTATCCAGGTTTGGATTTGAGGTTCCGATATGACACCTCACCCTAGTTGTACATTAGATGTGAACGGGTTTAAGTTGGATTTGTAGGATTAGTTGGGTCTACTGCTAACTTGAACTTAAGTATTATGGAATGTAGTTTTATACCTATAAGTTAATAGCTCAGTTGTTTTATCGAATTACATTGTAATAAATGATATTAAAACAAACCTAGTATTGGAAGAGACATAGTAGACAAAATCCTCTATAGATGGGTTCGGAGGCATACCATGGTATGGAGTCACCACTGGACTAGGCCTTACATGCATCATATCTGTGTTTGATTCTGGATTAACTATGAGCCTTGATGAGGTCAAGCTGCAAGTGAGGAAAATGTGACACCCCTATGTAGTCCTACATTAGATGTGGGAGAAGATTTATGTTAGTTTATAGGGCAAGGAATTACTATTATAAATTTCATGAGGTTTTAGACCTATCAATTTCAGGGGTCAATTATTGTATCAGATCAAAAGAAGGGATTTGGGGAGGACAAGAGACATTCATACAACAGGAGAAAGAAGGTCATGTAGGGGACGGACTTGCCTTTGCTCCAATAGATTACTTATGCCAGGCATCACTCTATCTCCAGACTGAAAACTTGACCAAAAGCATTCAATCGATCTATCTACTACAGGGTAGCTTATTCCATTTCCCTCAGTCAAGTCTTTGGTCGAGGAAATCTACATCGCCCTAGCTCATATGTGAAAGCCTAAGATCAACTCTATCTACCGGAAAAAGATAAAGATCAAGATTTTAGCCATGCCCTCCTAGCTCATGCGGAAAGTCCGGGCTGTATGATATGAATAAAACTCAAGAGTAGGATCTAGGACGTGAGTGAACTATGATCTGTAGACAATGAAGTCCAAAGAGTCCCTACTATGGAACATTTAGGAAAGGAGTTACATACTAAAGGGATGGAACACCGACTCAGAAAGTCACTCCTTGTGGGCGTGCCTTCCCTCAGACATCGAGCAAGCAAGGGAGGATATATTTTGTTGACCAGGGAAATAAACAACAGTCTCAGCTTACGGCTGCTTTCAGTTACTCCTTGCTACCATCCCATGGCCCTTAGGATGGGGGGAGGTTTGTGATGTCTGAGGTATGACATACTGAGATAAGAAAGGAACATAAGACTGAACTCAACGAATCATATTTTGATGCATAAATCAAGCATCGGGATTTGAGGCAGATGAAGGGGAGAAACTTGTAGCATTATTCAAGCACTAACTGCTTGACTGACTTGCGAGCTTCTTGTTTCTTGCCTTGTTTAATTCTTTATTGGGTTTCAGCATCTAAGAATTCAGGTATGGTGACATGCATACAGGTCCAACATGTTTAATATATAGCTCGTCCTCATCGGTGTCTTGATCCAAAAATTGGGCAAGCTATTATTCCTGTGTCACAGATTAATTAGGACTATATGAACATTGAGTTTGTTTTTTGTTTATAAAATTAGTTTTTTTAAATCAATATCTATTATATTGGTGATTAGACATTATCATAATTTCTTAAATATATCTTTTATGTCAAATTTCTAATTATTTCATTCTCGTCAGCCCTAGATACTGGTAGATGATACAATTTGTTTTGCTTACCTTTATATGTTCAATATTTATGCTTGTTTTATCTGAAGTGAAAAATATAAAAGAAACCTAAAACAACACTGGGGTCATTCAATCCGGTATTAAAATGAAAACAAAAACCTAAAATAGTAATGAGGGCTCGTGAATGCGAGGCTTCTTCTCGAGAAGCCGTTGCTGTCAAGACTATCATTCGAGGTCATCGACTGATATGGTTCACTCCCATTTCTTCTCCTACTCCTCTTCTTCTTTTCTTCCCTTTCACCGCTTTATCTTCTTCTTTTTCTTTCTCCTCTTCTTCTACTGCCTCGCTTTCTTCCTTTCTTCCTCTTCCTCCACAGCCTTATCTTCTTCCTTCATCTTCCTTTTTCTTCCTGCTTCTCCACTATGCCGTCCTTTTCTCCTTCCCTTATTCGTCTGCGAAACATTGGTGTGTACTGGTGCACCATGTGTCTGTACACTGGTACTGACTGGTACTGGTCTGGTACATGATACAGCACTCCTTGGTTTCAGCATCTGAGAATTCAGTTGGTATGCTGCTATGCATACAAGTCCAACATATTTAACATATCTCTCTTCCTCATTGGTGTCTTGATCCAAAAATTGGGCAAGCTATTATTCCTGTATCACAGATTGATTAGGCTAAGTGAACATTGAGTTTATTTTTTTTTATAAAATTAGTTGTTAAAATCAATATCTATATTATTGGGGATTAGATATTGTCATAATTTCTTAAATATGCCTTTTTAGTTATATTTCTGATTATTTCATTTTTGTCAGCCCTACATACTTCTAAGCAATACAACTTTTTCTTGCTAACCGTTTGTGTTCAATATTTATGCTTGTTTGATCTGAACTATCCTCTGAAATTTTATATACATATTCTGATATCGGTATTGTCCATTCAGGACAAAAGAAGAAAGAATGAAGAAAAAATCTGATGGTGCTTTTGAGATATCATCATGGGTTAATAAGAGTAGGAGGCTTGAGGAGAGAAAAAATGCTGAAAAGGAAGCTTTGCGTCTTTCAAAAGCTTTTGAGGAGCAGGTTAAAATCTATATACTCAAGTATTCTCACAATGCTCCTTTTGGAAACTTGTGATAAAATTTTTGCTTTACTGCTCTCTCTCTCAGGATAATATGCTAGCAGATGGTGACGATGAAACAGTTGGACACACACAGAGTACTGTTTCTACCTCTGACAAGATTTTGCTGTTTAGTTGACAGCATTAGCTGCTTTTGTATTCAAGCTATCTTTTTCTAATAAACTAGATGACAGTACAATAATTAACCAGATCGAATTTTTGTTCAGAATTGCTTTTTTACTGACTGAATTATTGTGTGTAAATAGAGGATCTAGCAGGAGTTAAAATTCTTCATGGACTTGATAAAGTAATTGAGGGTGGGGCAGTTGTTCTGACCCTCAAAGATCAAGATATTCTTAAGGATGGTGATATCAATGAGGGTAAATGATTACTTGTTGGCAGGCATAACTCTTTTTTATTTTTTCTTACCTTGTACTCGGAGCTAATTAAGCCTTTTATTCTATAGAGATTGATATGCTTGAAAATGTGGAGATTGGGGAGCAGAAACAGAGAGATGAGGCCTACAAGGCCGCTAAAAAGAGAACTGGATTATATGACGATAAGTAAATCTCTTGGAACACTTTTTATTTTGGAACACAAGTCTCTGATTCTCATCTTGTTCTTTGTGTTTGTAGGTTTAATGATGAAACGGGATCTCAGAAGACAATTCTTCCGCAATATGATGATCCTGTTGAAGATGAGGTATCTGTTGTAGAGTTGATGTATGCCATATGTTGGTCTGTTTCATTGATTATTATGTTATTATTGTTTTCCTTCCTTTATTTTCAGGGAGTAGCATTGGATGAAAGTGGGCATTTTACTGGTGAAGCAGAGAAGAAACTTGAAGAGGTGTGCAACTTCTGCCTAATCTTGTTGCTACCTTTAAGATTGTTAATTTAGCAGAAGTTTCTTTTTCACCCTTGCTTTTCTCCAAAAATTTTCTTCGAACTTTTATTAGTATGGCATGTATTTACCCAGCCTTAGGTTTACGTAGACAGTTAGTCTTGTGTAAAATACATGGACTCACTTGCCATTCTGCTATATTTTTCTAGTGGGTTATCCTATATGACAAGCTTCATTCTTGTGATTAACTATTTAATATTTTCAGCTGCGCAGAAGGATTGAGGGTAGTTTTGTACCAAAAAGTTATGAAGATCTGACTTCTTCAGCAAAAAACTCATCAGATTATTACACTGCTGAGGAAATGCTTCGGTTCAAGAAGCCAAAGAAAAAGAAATCTTTGAGAAAGAAAGAAAAGTTGGATCTGGATGCCATGGAAGCAGAGGCCAGATCTGCTGGATTAGGAGCTAGTGATCTTGGTTCCAGGAATGACATGAGAAGGCAGATTGAAAGAGAAGAAAAGGAGAAAATTGAGGCTGAAAGGAGAAGCAAAGCATACCAAACAGCATATGAAAAAGCAGAAGAAGCATCTAAAGTTATGCTTCAGGAGCAAACTTTAAGATTGAAATCTTTTGAGGACGATGATATCGTTTTCGGTGAAGATTATGAAGATCTACAGATGTCCCTTGAGCAGGCAAGAAAACTTGCTCATAGAAAACATGATGAAGCAGGTGCTACTGGTCCTCAGGCAGTTGCCCTTTTAGCCACATCTATTAAAGAACAAGAAAATTCTCAGAGCCAGTCTACAGGAGAGCTACAAGAAGAAAAAGTTGTCATTACAGAAGTTGAGGAGTTTGTACTAGGTCTTCAACTTAATGAAGGTGGTATTAGCTATCCTAATTTATCTTTTGGTTTTTATCAGCTTAAAAAGGCAACTTGTAGGAGAAGTAAACATGTTGAAGGAATTTGCACTTTTGCTAAAATGTAAACCACAAAGTTATGACTGTATCTTGAATCCCCACTGATCTTTTTGTTCCTGTTTATCTATGTTCTCTTTTAATTGTTTTTCACATGTTGTTTTACATATTTTAGGTGCCCAAAAACCTGAATCAGAAGATGTTTTTATGGATGAAGAGGATTCTCCTAAATCCCTTGAACCAGAAATAAAAGTTGATGTCACTGGATGGACAGAGGTGGAAGAAACCAGTAAATCTGAAGATCCCATCAGTGAGAAAAAGGATGATGTTTCTCCAGATGAGATCATCCACGAGGTTGCTGTAGGAAAAGGATTATCAGGTGCACTTAAGTTACTTAAGGAACGTGGTGCACTTAAGGAGACAGTAGATTGGGGTGGCAGAACTATGGACAAAAAGAAAAGCAAACTTGTTGGTCTTTATGATGATGGAGGGACAAAAGAAATACGAATTGAGAGGACTGATGAGTTTGGTCGCATTGTAAGTGTATCCTTACACAACTTCTAGAGTTATTTGCTTTTTAATCATCCTTATGAGTCTCTAATTTCTCTGTTATAAATTAACATCTATCATAAGCAGCTAGTTACATGTAAGCAAATAGCAAGAAGTTTCTTAGTTTCTGATGTGCTTATATGTCATTCATCTCACTGTTGTAGAAGGTTACTAGCGAAGAGTTATTTCAAATGTATCAAGTAGAATCTTTTGTTTATATCAGTTATGTTTCAGTATAGTGTTCGTATGGGTATCTGTTAAATCCTTTCATGTCCAGTTTTGTCAACATCCATTTTCTAATGACTTGATAGTAAAGGTATGTTTGTTTCTATTTTTATGCAGATGACACCCAAGGAGGCATTTCGGATGCTGTCACATAAATTTCATGGTAAAGGACCAGGAAAAATGAAGCAGGAGAAGCGGATGAAGCAATATCAGGAGGATTTGAAGACAAAGCAAATGAAAGCTTCTGACACCCCATTGCTAGCAGTGGAAAAAATGAGGGAAGCTCAAGCTCAACTTAAGACGCCTTATCTGGTGCTAAGTGGGCATGTTAAACCAGGGTATGCTTGTCAGTCTTCTCTTATTGCTACCTTTTTCCTTCTTTCCACAATTTCTACCTGTTTTTGCAAAATTTTTTAGATGCTCTTGGCACTACTGTCGACTGTTGTATACTGCTTTAGTTTGTGTAATATTCTACATTACTATCAATGTTCACTGCCCTGACTCTACAACAATGTCAACTATGTTTTAAAACCTATTCTTTTATTAATAGATCAACACTAGAAATTTTTTTTGGTTGCTCTGTGTGTTGAATCTTGAGTTTTCTCCATCTTATTGCGACATATGATGACCAAATCCTGTCTATCTGGATAAGATTTTTGAAAGTTCAATCACATAGAAGTGATAAATCTATTTTCACTTTTCCTAATGGATTATGGTTCTTTTTTTTTTGCTCAATTTCATGACAAAATATCGACAATTTTGTGTCTAACTACGATAATGTGGGATTGACATGTACTTTTAGATAAATGGTGAAAATTGCTTCAACCATATTTTATAAATTTCTAATTTATTAGTATGGTTCAGACTGCAGTTTTTTCGTTTTGTGATTTAACTAATGTTTCTCTATATCTGAGAGGTTGATTCTTTAATTATCATTAGCTCATTTAGTTTTTGTTTTGCGATATGTTTTTTATCAAGCTTTTGTGGTGTGAGAAGCAGCAGTTTTCCATTTTGATGTTTGAAGATGATTTATAATTGTGCTATTTTATTTTAAGAATCCCTGTGGCATGGACAATAGAAATAAAAGCTTATTATATCAGGACAAGAGGTTGGGTCATGGTGTTATGATAAGGTTGGTCTTTTTCGATCTTGATGACCATTGTTCGAGTCCTGAAAACAACTTCCTTGCTTAGACAACTGTCAAAATTTGATTGTGGTGTTATCTTCTTCTTTCAGAAAATTATTTCTAAGATCATTGCTTGTCACTGATGTCATGTCTTTTTTTTTCTGGAAATGTAGGCAAACTAGTGATCCCAGAAGTGGTTTCGCTACTGTTGAGAAAGATCATTTGGGGAGCCTGACACCCATGCTTGGGGACAAAAAGGTATTTTCCAAAAAATGGCATTTAGCATTAGCCATTGTCATTTAAGCGTATTTTTGTACAGTTTCAATGAATTTGATTTAAATAGCTTTCCTAGCCGAACAGTATACTTTGCAAGAATTTTTTTTTTCAACTTCATTTGCTTGCTTTTTTTTATTTTCTGAAATTCGGATTGATGCTCACTGCCTTAGGTTGACTTCTGCAGCATATGTGATGCCCTTAGATTTCTGGGTCTAATTTAAAGGTCCAGGGGAGAAGTCTAATGTTGAATTATGTGCAGGTTGAACATTTTCTGGGAATTAAACGGAAACCTGAAACAGGCAGCATGGGTCCACCTCTGCCAAAAAAACCTAAGAGTTGAAGCTTCTGGGGTGAGCCCACACTTCTCAAGTTGTCGATAACTGAAATTTTGAAGGAGTTTCATGCAACATCTTTTATTACACTGGCCTGTTAATAAGGCCACATTGCCAATGCTCGCTCAAAAGTTTCATCCCAACTGATGTACGAAGAACTTCTATTCAAGTAGTTGGATGACTGATGCTCGAGAGGGTTTTCTCTTGGGTCAGGATTAGATTCCCCCAGTAAAGCGCATTGTGCACGTCTCACTTCTACATGTTTCTACATCCATCTTGGAGTGCATTTATATATATGGAAGGGGACCTTTTACCTAAAAAAATGATGTATGAGAATGTACATTTTACCTTTTTCGTTTCTAAGCAATGGTGGAGGAGAATTCTGTTCCCCAAATTTGCATTTAGAATCTGTTTTTTCCTAGTAAAATTGGAAGTTGCTAGTGATGCAATTCACGATGAAGTCGGTCATCCTTTTGGCAGATCATTTTTCACTTGTGGTTACTCTCTGTGTGTGTGTGTTTTTTTTTTCTTTGGCTTTTTGATTGTGTGCTGAGCTGAGTGGTAGTGCCGGAATATGGACGTACGGTTTGATGCCTGCGCCCAAGTTGAGCTCCCTTGATGATGATTGTAGGAGGGTTGGTTCACGTTAATAATCTACTCGTCCGTTGTATCATGCATGGAATTTTTATCACATTTGTGTCAATTTTTCTCAGGTAGCAATAATGATATGTTGAAGTCCAATGTTTTGCTTCAAGACACCAATTTCTTGTGAATACTATTTTGGTTATCTGTTATGTGCTTTCCGATGGTGCTAAATGACCAACTTTCCACCCCCAATGCACAAAGGTTTGTCTTTCTCTCTGCTAAAGATGTGATGATGTCTTTGTCTATGACACCAGAGAAAGCAGGTCCATAGGCAGGCAGAGGCCTTTACACGAGTATTGACTTCTTATCTCACCACCAGCATATATTTTGGTTAGTGTCCACCATAGTGAAGTCAATTCTACAGCTGCTAACATGCTTTTGACTTCTCAGCTATCAGAAGTTATTTTTAGCTACAGTTTTGTGCCCCTTTGTTCTGCCAATCTGTATACTAATCAAGATGGGGCCATGTTTGATGGATCCAAATGGCATTTATTTATGTGCTATGCAGATGTCTCAACGACTGCTCTCTTTGACAGGCGTGGAGGGGCACTCCACCTTCATGCTATTGGATGGAACTCATTGTCGAAGGTTTTCATTGGATTGCCGGAAGCCGAAGAACAATTTTCCTATAGGAAAAGAAAAGATGGTTCCTAAAACATGACATGGTGCGCACATGGAAAACTTTTGGAAGATGGAAACTGCTACATGAGAAAATGGAGGTGGATTAATCCTAATGGGCATCATTATATGTCGGCCTCGTTGTCTCACAAAATCTGCCTAGAAAATGATGGGATATATTTTCATGCCTTTGGAAGATATTTCTGAGTCACTCTTTTTAGACTAAACATCAAATATTGCTTGCTTGATACATCCTTCTTCAACTAAGCATTAAAAGCTATTGGATGCATTTTTGTTGGAGTAAGCATTGAAGGTTTCTAGATGTGTTGACCAAGTATTAAAGATTGTTTGACGTTCTTCTCGCACTAAGCATCGAATATTGCTTGATGCACTTTTCTTAGACTAAGTAATAAAAATTGTCCGATGTGCTCTTCTCTTCTTGGTTAACATCAAGTAGTATTTGATGTGTCAGCTAAATATCAAAGATTGCTTGACGTGTTTTTTCTTTGAATAAACATTAAAGGTTACTTAATTTCTTATGCTAAGCAATGAAGGTTGCTCGGCACAAGCATCGAAGATTGTCAGATGCATCATTCTCCAACTAAGTATTGAAGATTGTCTAATACATTCTTCTAGGGCTAAGCATCGAAGATTATATGATGCTAAGCATCAAAGATTGCTCAATACATCCTTCTCGGACTAACCATTGAAGGTTGTTTGATGTGCTCTCTCCGAGTTAACTATCGAAGATTGTTTAATGCATCCTCCTCAAGCTAAGCATTGAAGGTTGCTCAATACGTTTTTCTTAGGTTAGGACATTGAAGATCATTCGATGCATCCTTCTTGAACTAAGTATCAAGGATCGTCCGACGTATCTTGCTTGGGCTAAACATCAAGAATCACCTGATGAGCCTCTTGATAGAGCTCAACAATCCTATTGACGGACTAAGCATGATTGCTCAATTAACATACTAGTGGCCAACGTGTTGAGCTAATAAAGCTACTGTGCTTTAAGACCCGAGCCTCTAAAATACACCTTCGAGGGAGGACAAATGATAAAAAAAATATTCACCTCCAATTAAATACACCTTCGTGGGAGGACAAATGATAAAAGAAATATTCACCTCCAATTAATAGTTAACGAGTGATATTCAAGTTAGTGAAAAAAAAAGACAAACCCATAATCTCCAACCCCGTTAATGTTCACCTATTGTAAGGAAATATGATATAAAAGACGAACTGGGACACGGTTATAGAGGTTGAACTCTTTCTATTCTCACTTTTTTCCTATTCCATTTTGGGATCTGATTTGAATGTCAAGGGGCCACGTAAAGAATCCTACTTAATATTTGTTTTAATTCAAATTGATACTCTACATTGGCTCTCGTAAGCACACCAAACGATTTGAAAGGCTTTTAGTGCAAATAAAATCCGATTTGAAACTATATATATATATATATATATATATAGAGAGAGAGAGAGAGAGAGAGAGAGAGAGAGAGAGAGAAAAAGGAGTTCCTTGCCACTATTGAGCTACGAATCCAACGTTTCAACACCTTGATTAATCCCGCCACTACACCTTACTGCATGGACAGTAAACGATTGTGGTATGCAAGAATCATAGGTACACCAAATTCACATTGATATAAGGTGTGTGTCAGCACCTTCTCTTTCCTTCTTTATGTTTTGTGACAAGTGTGTCAGTTAATAGTATGATCTGGTTCTGGCTGCGAGAATCCGTGTTCATCCAGGTACTCAAGACAAACTCGGTTCAATCTTTCAGATGTGGAGATATAGATTATATATATACATATATTCTTCGCAGGAGATGGCAAAAGTACTGCTGCCATCTCTTTATATATGTGCCCTGCAAGCTTGAAATGATAGCACGCTCTCTCTCTCTCTCTCTCTCTCTCGTGAGTTACAGAAAGAACCAGTTTAAGCAGCAAAACCTGTTGATATCCCTGGAAATGGCTGGTCTCGAGGCTTTGTCATGCTTTAGATCTTGTTTATTTTGTATGAAGCGAACACAACTCTTACAAATTGTCAATCAGCTACCCCCACCATCCTATCACCTTTTCTTTCTCTCTCTACTCAAAAGTGTTGGTGCTGAAGACAAGCTTTCTGGGTTTTGTTACATCCTCTAAGTTGTGACTTCTTGGAGGAGGAAGACAGGTTGGCTTCTTAGGCTGCTGCACTTCTTCGACGAGAGTGGTGTGTTCCCTTGAGAGAAGAAAAAGTGGAAAGGGTTGCGCCTGGCTCCCTGTATGCCACATGCATAGACCGATGTCCATGGGGAGATTGGATCTTGTGGGTGGCGTGCGAGGAGCCAAGCATGATCTCTCTCTCTCTCTCTTCTCTCTCTCTCTCTCACTCACTCACTCACTCACTCATGTTAATACTATGTCTGCTTGGTACAACCATTGTTGTGCAACTAGCTCGATGACTCACATACAGAGAGAAACTGGTACTATCTGAACTAATTTCTAACCATAGTCTGTCATACTGAAGTGTATCGATCCGACAGATTATCGATACGTGGATTGCCCGATACTACTATAGTACTATAATATTATACTGTTACATTACTACAGTGCTACAGTACTATACTGTTACACTACTACAGTATAAAAAGTATAGCACTGTACCGCCTGGTACACCAATACCATACCGTACCAAGCTCGGGTCGAAATGCTGGTACGGTACAATATGACGAACCTTGTTTCTAATAACATGATTTCATATATTTTTCGATATATATATATATATATATATATATATATATATATATATATATATATATATATATATATATATATATATATATATATATATATATATATAATTCTCAATCACGATGATATGCTACTGCAGGATCCTCGTCTGAGTAGTATTATACCAGAAATATAGGAAATGTTAGTAGTAGTTTTGGTAGATTGATTTGGTTGGGACCTCTAAAGACAACACTTGCTACTGTGTTCCATGTTATCTTTTACCATCGGTCTTTTTAGTTGCAGTGAGTTCTTCTTGACTTGAAAGTCTCTGATAAGATTCTTAAGTGCTGAGATGTGTCAGGTTCTTCGAATGGATGGAACAAATGGCATCTAAGGAACAAAAGCATGGGTATGCTATGGAACAAATAGCCTCTACTTCTTAAAGCCAAATTATTTCTCTGGGAGGATTCCTTCCATTCATTTACTCTCTCTCTCTCTCTCTCTCTCTCTTTCTTGCACACAGACTTTTAATAGGGCATTGGTTGCTTGAGCCTTGTGGCGATTACTCGTTCAAGGTTCAATCTCATTGATATCTATCCATCCATTGATAAATCGAAGAGAAGATTCGGTGGTGAAAGTCAATTCAGTCTCGTTTCGGTCGGTCAACTCATCAAATATGTACCATAAAATTTTCCTAGTCATAGAAAAGAAAACCTTCGCATCAGACATAATCCTCTCAAATTTGATAATATCATGTTTATACAAAAGTAGATCAGCTCAGATCAAACTCAACATCAAATTTGACACTAACACAGAAAGATTAATTTTCTAACGGTACACTTTTTTTTTCTTTTCACAAAAAAAGAAAAAAAATAGCTTCATTTTAGTGATGAGTGAGTTTGGCAATTGAGCAGTTGCAGTCAATCACTGATTGAGCAGACCCAATTACAGCAGGTGAGTTATGTGGCAAATAAATAAGGCAGCAATTGTGTGGTAGATGAGCCAACCTGAAACCCATCGGCTAGTATTCAGCTTCATGTCTCAGCAAGACAAAAATGGTTTATCCTATTTCTACTAATTAGTGTTCAACAAGTCCCTTGATGCACAAGATAAATAAATAGAACAAATATTCTGCAGAAGTTTAACTAATCTTGAGAGACTGCAGATTGATTGTAAGAAGACAACAGTGACCTCTAGAGCTGCTATTTAATAGGATATTTTTAGAAGTATCGAGCAAGGTCAACTAACCTGATGCTGTGTATGTTCATTGTCCTTTGGTCCTCGGTATCGAGCTGCTCCCGTGTTTTCTTGCGTCCTCTCATTTAATCATCAAGTACTAATAAATCACTATATCACCAGAACATCTCCTGGAGTGAAACAATTGGGTGGCTCTTCCCTGGAGTGAAAAAATGTAAGGAGAACATCCCAGTCGATGTCGAAAGTCAAACCAAAAGGCAGGTTATAGATTCTTATTGCTTTCAAGTCTATAAGATCAAATGTTCTTCCATCATCCACCAAACCTCAATTTCCTATTGTGTGGATGTTTTTTTCTCTCTAACTTGTATCAGTCATACATGTAGGGGGGGGGGGGGGGGGGTGCGGGGAGGACTTTCTGAATATTCCGGCATCACAAACAAGTCTGGCTGTCACAAAAACAGAAACACTTATCTGAAGAGTCACTGTAGACTGGCTTCAGAACTCATAGTCAAAATTTCTACAGCTTTTCCAATGGCTCGGAGTCCATATGGCGCAAGCATCTAGCAACATAACCAAATTCAATTAAAACCATGGAAGCAGCAGATAATGCAGCAATAAGGTTTTGAAAAATTCTAAATCCTAGGAGCAATTAGGAACCTGATTCTGACTCTGCAAACCCTGAACGAGAATCTTATATATGCATTCACAATACAAGAGGATCATATACTCACCAACAAAAGTAAGGTAATTGTCAAGTCAATCAAATAGTATTGCTTTTAATTTCTCTTTTAATCAATCTCAAAATCTCCACAACCTGTTAGGAGAAAGATATCCTCATTAGTCAAAGGTTAACATTAGAGAGATGCGAAATTTCAGGAATATCATGCATGCCAAAAGTGTGCTTCATAGAAGAGAAATAGTTTTATGTTAGAGGCTGCATACGGTCCAGAAACAGAATAAGCTGGGTTGAATACATAGGCTGCACCCATTAGGAACAAAGATAAACTAGGTAGTTATACTTATTCCTGGTAGAACTACTTATTCCATCAAATGTTACCAACTTATCAATGATCTTGGTCCGGTCACATTATCTTCTGATCCACCCAACAATTGCACTTTAAGTACAAAAGAAAAAATGGTTCTCAAATTGGAGAAGAATAGCTACTCTGTGTTTCTATTAATGAAAACCAAGGTTAGCCATGTCATGAATGTTTCACTGGGACTGCTTGAATGTAGAAGAATAGCAATTCTGCATTTCTATTAATGGAAAACCAAGGTTAGCCATGTCATAGATGTTTCATTGGGACAGCTTGGATGTGACACCTTAGCCATCTTATACAAAGTCACTCCTGAAGAATAGAGCAACATAAAACTTCGAGAAGATTCATTTTTTTAAGTAAGAATCTTTCAACAAAAACGAACATTAGGCAGACATAGGAAGCAAGACAAATCAACAAGACAGATGAAAAAACCAAAAACTGAAACATTATTCTGCACAATAACAATGTCATATTTGATGCTTAAGAGTGACACTAGTAGCATGTACACAGCATTTCGGGGTTCACATTTTCTGGCTCAGAAGATCTTTGCTTAAGTTAGCACCTATTCTTCATAAATGAATTATTTCCTACAGAGATTTCTATGAGAAGACACGGTTATCTTGTCACTGTACTCTAAGAAATATAAGTAGATGTGACAACAAGATCTACTGTTCTAGAAGGGTTTCTTGTATCAAGCTCAAGTTAATTGTGGACCTAGCTAACCTTATAAACCGCCACAATGATCATCCCACTTCAATGTGGGGCTATTAGAGTGTCACATTCACACTCACTCAAAAGGTTTGCTGACATCCCCTTCAACGACTAAGGTCCGATACATAAACCAAAAATAATTTTTTGGAGGTGATACGTGAGGCCCGTAAACCATCCAGTGATAACTCCACGAGTCTCTTGCTCCATTTATGGGGCCTCTTTCTTATTTGGGCTCATTCATCACATGTTTTAGGAAGCTCACTCTTATATCAAGTGACATGACCCTCTCAAGTAGACTTACTAACTCAATAGTTTGGAGGCCTAGAACCACATGAGCAAAGTATTAATAGTCGACTCTAGTCCTATAAATCATCACAACCATCCTCTGGGTATATCCTGTGGGACTAATTAGGAAATATATAATGCTTGAGGGACTTTAAATGTCAATAGGTACATTGACATTGTTTAAATAGAAACCAACAGTAGGCATTAAATTTGATTATAATTACAAGCATAGAATATAAAAACTAATTATTAGCAATTGGATCCTTTTCTTTTACAATACATCATACATTAATTCAAGAGCATCCAAATTATTATCAACCACTTCAACCCTTTTCGATGAATGAATAGATAGATTTCTCTCTTTCAGAAAAAAAAAACCTACAACCCTTAGTTTAAATGCTTTTGCATCCTAGGCATTTAGGGTGGCTGATATGCAAGCAGAAAAATATCTTTGTGCCATTGATAATGAAATCAACATATAATAATAATGATAATATCTTTGGCCATACCTACTTATTGCATGGTGATATTGCTACAAGTTCACTGCTAGTTATTGCTGAAACCAACTAAACCACAGCACCGCTTATAGTCATTAGGAGATGAGAAATGAGAAAGGAGCAAAAAGAGGAGATACAAGCGGTAGAGCTGACTTCTGTCTGCTTTCAGTCACATGCCTCTGTGCACTGAAGCCACAATGATTATAATATATACAAGTAGGTATAAAGAAATATGTATAATTTAAAGGCATATGCTTAAGCCTTGCACATCTCACCTACCCTAGGAGTCAGTGACGTCTGCCACTGAAGAGGTGGGTAGTGACAGACAATAGAGAATTCATGTTCAAGGAGGCAAAGGTTTTTTGGAATCCTATGGCCAAAGGTCTTTCAAAAATAATATATAGAAGATTTTACTGTTTTAAATTTAAAGAGAATTGATATTTTAGACATACATGATTTTTTCATTCTTATTGAACTTTTTCCTTTTATTTTTTGGTCACTACTAGTCTGACAGTCCTTATCCTAGGTCCTAAGGGCAACCACGACAACAGTCCTATCCTACAATCCTTGCCTTGATCATTTCTGTAGTTTGAAGGATTTGTCACCTCCCACATGTATATTGCACTGTTAAAACTCAACGTCATCTTCTTCAACCCTGAGGTGATCACATTGACCACATGAAAGTTTACCACTTCATCGCTACGTCTTGTAGAAGCATCATCTCATTTTCAGAGAGTTTGTCATGTAAAATTATACCCACCATTAAATACAGTTAATAAATGTTTAATCATATTCCTAAGGGAAGTTGGTGCAAGAGAAAATTGCTTTTGTGACAGTAGACTTCTACAACCTAATAATATATAGATGCTCGACACACAATAGATCTATATCTTCCAATCATTCATATAACTGAATTACGCATAAGATCAGCAGATTTTAGTTTGAGTTCCAACTCAGAGTAGAGTTTGATAATGGCAACACTTGACCGGACAGCCTAGTTTAATGGGATGACATGTAAGATTAGCAGTTAAGTTAGCTAGAAAGAAAGGGAAAACTAAAACACAGTGATAGTAAGAATGTGCATCCAAACTAAAAGTAGGCTTAAAGCAGCAGTCTAAGAACAAACCAATGATCTGGGTAATTACAACAATTCCAAAGAGATATGTATATCATTACTGAGCAGGATATTTAAAACTTTACTAACTGATAAAATATAATCATGGTTGCAGTGCAAATATATAAATCCTAAATCTGTTATACAGTAACAAAACAAAAGACATCAACCACATGGCATAGACAAGCTTTATATGTTCTACCATCTTACATGATGCATTTCCCATTTATGCTAATATGAACAAAGTATTTACTACAAAAAATTGCAAAATTTGTCAATTATTAAGCATTGAAGCTTTCTTTGTTCAGAAAAAGCAAGAAGATATATCATACTAATGAAAGCAACATTTAGTAAGGTTACTTCTCTTACTCCAGGATAGTGTTGTAAAACTGGAGAGTAATGTTCAAGCGCTACGTGTATCTTCTCAAGAAGATGTAAGAGAACATCAACCTCATCACCTAACAGATCAACCTGTGATAGAAGCAAAACAATATAACAGATTGCAAAAGATTTATCACAAGCAGTAATGCAAGATTTATCACTATTGATTTCCGTAAGATTATTCAGAACACCAGATATTTTCTCAAATCAGAGTATCAACTAGTAGAAGAAGAAATCTTAAAGTCAGTAAAAAATAGTAAATTCCATATTGAGGAACATGTTATTATTTAGATGCAAAATGATCATATACAAACATATATAAATCATCTTAAAATGAATGAACAACTGAAAAGCAAATTTTTTAAGTACGTATATAGACAATTCTCTGAGTTAATACCTCATGTTCAGCCTTCTGAAGGTCAGCACATCTTCTTTCAAATCCTTGCTTATACCAACAAACCTCTCTCTTAAGGTAGTTAGCCTGTTGAAAAAGGCCAATGAATTGATGGCCAAGAAATTCTAACCTGTAAACGTAGAAGGATTAATTTTTTAGCTCATGAAATTGCATTTAGTTATATAAGAAAAGAAAAGATAGAACTTCAGAAGTGGCTAATAGCTAAAAGCAAGCTTAAACTACAAGAGCTTGGGAAATATACTTCCTACAAGATTAGGTCACATCTTAAAACTCAACATGATATTCTACAATGTGCAACTTTGATGTAGGATTTTTTTAAAAAATCTACCTGCATATAAGAATACTATCTCATAACAAAATAAATGAACAAGAGAATACTATTGCGGTTTTTTTTCTGGTTCCACTGGCGTTTTGTAAACACACATTCTATAATTTCACATCTTGCAACATTAAACTATATGTATCATAATATATTAAAAATATTGTTCTGCTACATGTACCTGTGTCTCTTTCTCTCCCTGTTAAATTGGGAACTAAGAAGGTGTCAATATGCCCGGTTCCAGTGGGCGTTCCTAATATATGTTTATTTTTAACATTTATGGTGTCCTATGGTCACTGATCCAGCATACATGCATGATAAACAATGAATAGCTTGGTTAAATTAACTTCCAAAATTGTATCATGGGCAAGAAAAAAAAAATTTATTGAGCAATGAATAAAGTGAAGGTATAATGGAAGCTTTAAATTCATTTATAAACTAATCCACCAGAAAAAGGAAATACCCATTACTGTCCACATCTTGGCCAAGAGTTAAAAAATCTAATTCAGAAACATACTTAACTAACTGATTAAAATTTGTCTGAATGCCTAGCACTGCTCTATGATTGAAAAAATGGATAAAAGATACGCAAGCTACCAAGCGAAAACCATAAGTTGGCACCGCACAAATATTACAAGGACTTGATTTCATGTCACCTACAGCTAGTAAAAGGTTCACACTAAGTAGAATTTGATAATAAAAATCTTAAATTAAGAGGAATAACCTTGATTCATGAGTTCCAAGCTTGTTAGTCAAACTGCATTCAGATTGCAAAATGGTTTCTGATAACTCCTTGATGGAACTAAGTACAGTTGTCATAAATTTTGAATGCTCCTCTTCTCTAGCAACAGCTAATTCTAGTTTCATTTGCTTTTCTTCGACAAGTTCATGAAGAAAGTTCTTTTGTTTTTCTAGTTTCTCCAGAGAATCCAATGCAACTTTATATTTTTGGTTTATTTTTCGTAACTCAGCTTCATATTGTGGAACTTGCTTCAACATCTCAGCCAATTTTTCTTTCATTGAATCATTGTCTTTCTTACAATCTGAAATATGAAGTGATTGATTTCCCAGCTGTTCTCTCAGCATATTAAGCTCATGGCACACATTGTCATGGTACTCCTTTTGCTTCATTGCCTTAACCTCAGTCTCAAATAATAATTTCTCTTTTTCATTAATTAATGTCAATAGCAAGTCTTTTTCCTGCTTCAACTTCTCGTTTTCTTCCATCAGCAAAGATAGTGCCATCTCCTTTTCCACAACTAATGTTGTAAAGGAATCCTTCTCTCTGTAATGTTTCTCGACAAAGGAATTAATGCTAGAAACGACATCTTCTAAATATTCCCTACACAAAGTGAAACTGATATCCTGTGACATCTTGCACTCCAAATCTAAGTATTTGATGCCAATTTCAAGTTCATCAACTAATTCTCTTAGAAGAATCTTCTCTATTTTGTCTCTGATCATGGTTTCTGTTATCCTATCTTCTGCATCCGACTTGAACTCCTTATGATGCTCCAAGAGGTCTTCCTCTACTTCTGAACAATTTGCTGATCGGTTTATGACATTTGAAACCAGTGCAGCAACATGAATGACTTCCATTCGCTTTTCTACTAACAAATATTTTAGCTGCTGGTTTTCAAGTAGCAGGACACCGATCCTCTGACTCAGATTATGTAACATGTTCTGCTGACTTTGGACAACAGACAATTTTTCATTCTCTAAGAGAATGTTATCCAGCATTGAGATAAACCCAATAATTTTCTTCCTTAACAGTTCACCTTCCTTGTCTCTTCTATATTGTAGAGCATTACATCCCTTTTCCTTAAGGAATTCACGCTTGAGGATGTACAATTCCTCTGTCTTCTCTTGCAAAGCTAAGTCATGTTGTCTCTTCATATTGGCCATTTGAGTTATATAATTGGTTATCAGTTCAGCCTTTGTCATATGATTTAAATGTGAGGTGTCAGTAGTTGTCAATTTCACAGCATCTTCAGGGCTATGACGTGAGAATGCTAACCCTGACTCTGAGGTCTGTAATGATGCAGAAATATCATGAAGCTCTTGGTGCATGGTGGAGAGATCATTAATGTTTTTCTGCCAGTTCTTGGTAAATGTGTCTACAAGAATCTTTTGTTTACTTATCTTTGCTTCAATATCATCTTGATCTTCCCTTACTAGATTCTGAACCATAATGCTAATGACTTCTTGTTGAAACCTGTGTTCCCACAATTGCTCATTTACTAAATACTCGGACGAGAAGCATGTATCATAAATTTCCTGCTGTGTTGCCATGAGTACTGCTTCCAGTTCATCAGCAGATCCATCTATAACATTCAACTTCTGAGCAAGAATGCTGCAGAACTCCTTATCCACAGGACACACTTTAGCTTTTAATAAAGGATGGCCACCCCTTAGATTACTAGTTTCTTTCTTAGGCCTTTTAAGATAATCTTGTGCAGCCACCTTTAATTGACTGAGATGTTGAACACAATTGCTCACCACATCTTGATCCAAAGAGTGAAAAAACAAGCCTGATTTTTCCCTTTGGGATTCTAACATCTTTGTTGAGGTCGCATCTATCCTGTTCTCATCAGCCATAACAGACTCATAAAACTGCAACCTCTTTTTCAAAGCTGATATCTCTGCTTCCTTTGTATCAACTTTCTCAGATGCCTCCAGTTCTATTGCATTTACTATCCCTTTGATGACAGAGTCACTTACCATTCTTGAGACAGTAAGACGGGAGTTGAGGTCATCCCAATAAGACTCCATCTCCTCAAGGAGAAGCTCCTCACGCAAGGATGTATCATTGTCAACGCTATTGCCTGCGTCAATGTTACAATCTGATAATAACGAATCATTGTCTGAAATCAGATTTCCCGACTTGAAGGCCTCTTGATTCTTCATGAGTACTGCCATAGACAAACAAAAGGTTTATACAATCCTATCGATGACAAGAAAATATGAACTTATGCAGTTAGCATAGAGAGAATCCACACATGTAACAATAAGCCATGCACCCAATCTTTGCATTCAGCAAAAAGATTCTGTATGAGAAAAAAAGACAGCAGACATATCATTTCAAGATTTTTATCGTCTCGATACCAAATAATCAAATTTGCTAAGCTGTAAATTACATTAAAACAAGTGTCATATTTAACAGATAGGGAAATTCACGTGGCCCATAACAATGCAATATAGATGTCCCAGTGCTATACGATAAAACCACTATCAAGGTCCCCGAGTGTCAATCATGCACACATCAACCCAAAATTTAATCATATGGATACTACACGTTGCAACGACTATCAACGTTTTAAGATATCTAAGTAGATCTAAATTCAAAACTCCTGTAATAACAAAAGAAAGTAGATCATGCAGCAGCGCTATCAGAAAGAATCCAAAGACTAGGGACAAGGGGCAAGGCTAAATCGGTAAAATTTCCCAAAAAAAAAACGACCTGGATCATTCATTGACATGTTAATACCATAAATGTAATAAGAACAAAAAGGCCTATTAAGATAAACCACCAAATCCAATGACGGAAATGACAAGAAATCAATTATTTCAGTGTTCCCAATCACCAACCTAAACTCCAATATTCCAGCGCTACCAAGCCGCTAAGCGTAGAAAGGAAATCTTCAGGAGCAGCAAAAGGGACTCCGGGAACTCAACAGACAAGAAGACATCGAAATCCTCAACCAACTCACCCAGCATCTTCAGAAAGATGAAAAAGGAAAACATAAAGAAAGAATCACAACCCAACACGAATTCAATTAACCAGCCGAGCGGTAAGAACATCCACCAACATTCGATCATCCCACTGACCCCAAACATCTTTTCCGAAGTCAACACGATCGACAAAGAAAGAAGAAGGGGCAACCACTGAGGGATTCGAACCAAACCTTGTGCGACGGAGCGCGAGGAGAACGGGTGGAGAGGAACTCCCGCGGTGGTCCTCGGCGATCAGGTTTCGGGGTGGGAAACGGAGGGGAGACACAGAAAAAGGGTTGCCTGCCTTTTGCCCAAGTAGAAGAAACGAGACGGAGACGGCGACGGCGAGAGGAAAGAGAGCGGGAGGAGTGAAACTTTAGGGAATAATTTATTCTTTTCGGCACATTCTTAGTTCGTTTTCAACTTATACCCTCGAAAGTTTTTATTTAGGCCCCTCATAAATGCTTTATATATGCGCACGGCCTTACATGTTGTTGCCTCCTCACGCTTTCATTACCTCTTTAATTCCACTATGCACTTGGGATATATGTGTATGCCAAAATGAATTTTGACAAGGGGTGTTTCTAGAAAATAATTTAGCTACGTGTGATGTGGCGGTGAGTGGTGAGGCACTACTCTGCACTTTGGCTATACAATCTCCTGTCTTAAACCTCTTATTGTCAGCGTCAAATTAGGACAGTATCTTGTAAACATTGATTTTAATTGCATTCGACATAGGATTAAAGCATCATCTAATTTCCTGTTTTAATTTGATATGAGTATCAAATATCAAATATAATAAAGTTTTTCTAAAGGAAAAATATATTAATATAAATCCCATATATATGAATCCTATCAATTTGATTTAGAAAAAGTCTAATGCTTAGTGATGTGACCAATTAATTCATGATTAAAGAGGAAATGTTGGCAAAGAGAGAAGGCTGGCAGCTAAAAGGATGCCCCCAAAGACATGTGATGGAAAGATGAAGTTTGGTGATCCAGTTAAAGACTCACTTTGCTTGGAAGTGGAGAAATCTTTTTGAGTTGGGAAACAATGGACTCACATGAGGAGAATAAAGTTGACTAGTGGAGCCACTGCTACTCCATCAAAATGTTTCTTCCCTTTCTTTTTCTTTCAACACATTTTAAAACCTGTACACTACAAAATGATCACTAAACATACTCACGACGAACGAAGTAAAATAAAAACAAAAATCAATTAATACGTTTCGAAGGCTGAAATAATTAAAGCATTTAATCACTTCACCGCTAAAATACTTATATAAGTCGTTGAGGAGGAGTAAGAGAGGGAGGGGGGAGATGAAACAATGAGAATTGGACCGATCGATCGAGATGATCAAATCATAAAAATTAACCCTACTTAATATTCAGCAAACAACGATGATTAGAAAATCAACATTATAAGATAATATTTATATATGTTTTTTCATCCTAAACTCATTGAACAAATTCTGAACTCTTGACTATCGGAGAGCTTTGTGGAATGTATTTTCGATACAGTATTTTGTAAGAACAGATGATACATGATATATGTATTTTTTTTTATCCTTAATAGTAATTATCCCTTATCTAGTCATCGAATCATTAAAATAGTCATCCCCTTAAGCTGATCACATCCTTTGATTATATTCTCAAACTAGTTACAACCTTAAAATAACTATATCCTTCAAAATGAGTATATCCTCAAGTCAATTTTATCCTCAAAATAATCACAGCTTTCAAAGCAATTAAAGTGAATTACATCCTCACATTGGTCACTTTGTCTTTTAAGATATTTATATTCTTAAATTGATTATGTCTAGAAGTCGATCGTAAATTGATTATATTTAGAAGTCAAAGTAAACAACTTATTTAAGATATCAACCTCAAGTGAATTGCGTATTTAAGTTGGTTATGTTGAATCTCATATTTTGATGATGAAATTAATTGATGAGTTTACGATCTAATTTACGTTTTTGAGTGACGCAAGACTAACTTCGATCAGAAAAGGTAAATCGATTAAAGCAGGAGGAATCAGACGTTGGGTCAGAGTGAAACATGTTAGGAGATTGGACGTCGAGCCGAAGGATCGGTCAATGTACTAGTAGAAGGATTTCATGCCACGAGTTTAGGCATCAGGCCGAAGGATCAGACATTGTGCCAAGGAGATCGAATGTTGCGGAGGTCAACATGCCAATTGGGTAATATGCCGAAAGAGAGAACGATGTGCCGAAAGATCGGACGAAGCGCTAGATGAACCAATGACATGTGAGACAACATAGGATTCATACTTGTAATAATTTGTCTAGATCAAAGTTGTTTAGGTTTAATTAAGTTAGTTTCGAGTATAATTATGCTAACTCAATTAGAGGATCATTGGGTAGGAGTTTGGGCTATTTTGGGCCAAGAGAAAGGCTCTTTCAGTGACCCTTAGTTGGCCCAAGCGGTAGCACCGCCAGAGCTAGCGGTGACACCTCCTGAGGCTCAGCCTCCTAGGTGGTCTGGGCGGTGGTACCACTAGAGTCCAGTCTCTAAGGCTTTGTCAGGCGGTAGTACCACCAGACTGGACGGTGGTACCACCTAGTGTCAGACTGACAAGTGGTGGTACCGCCAAGCACTAGTGGTGGTACCGCCAGCACCCCAAAAACCTAAGATGAGATCATTTTGGTTTCAAATTTGAATCCATTTAGGGCATATAAATACCCCACTTATCTCTACTCGATTAAGACAAGAACTGAACTTATGAAAACTCTATAGTAAATCAATAAGAATTCCCCTTTAGCTCTAAGTTTTGGTTTTAGTTTAAGAGATAGGTGAGTGACTCGTAAAAGTTAACTTCTGAACTTATGAAAAAGAGAAAAAAGTTGTAAGGGTGGTTGATTTTCACCCGTTAGAAAGAAGATCATTAGTGAAAGCCGGTGGCCTCGAGTGAAGAGGGATCAGGAGTGGACGTAGGTCACAACGATCGAACCACTATAAATCCAGTATACTCGATTTGCATTTCTATTCTGTTTTTCATTCTTATATTGTAAACTTCTTTACTTGCTCATTACATTTTTACGAACGTTTTCAAGTTAAACATATTTTCAATATAATTTTATCGAATAAGATTTTTGAATCGACGTAACTTTTACGAAAGCAATAATTCACCCCCCCCCCCCCCCCCCCCCTCCTCTTAGTGTCGATTTCGGTCCAAACAATTGGTATCAGAGCTAAGATTTTTTTTGTTTAGTTTAACACTCAAGAGAAATGATTTTTACCGACAATCAAGAGGGTCTTTTTATCGTTCATCCTCCTATGTTCAATGGGACAGATTACGCATATTATAAAACTCGAATGAGAGTTTTCTTGCTTTCTATAAATTTTGATTTATGGAATATTATTAAAAGTTGTTTTCAAAAATCTTCCAAACCAATGAATGAAAAGAATGATTTGGAGAAGAAGACTTTTTCTTTGAATGCTATAGTTATGAATGCTTTTATTTTATACTTTGAACAATAATAAGTTTAATCGTATTTATTTATGTGAAACTGTACTTGAGATTTGACACACACTAGAAGTAACACATGAAGGCACGAATATAGTAAAAGAATCTAAAATAAAATTTTTGATGCATGATTTTGAATTATTTCGAATAAAGCCAAGTGAAACCATTGTTGACATGCACACCCATTTTATGGATGTCGTCAATGGTTTAAAAGCTCTTAACAAATGTTTTTCTAATATTGAACTTGTAAACAAGATTTTAAGATCCATTTGAAAGAGTTGGGATCTGAAAGTAACTACAATACTAGAGGTAAAGGACTTAAACAATTATCCACTAGAAGAAATTATCGATTCATTGATGATATAGAAATGACAAACAAGGCACATGATGAACATGAGAATAATTTTCCAAAGAACAAGAAGGATTTGACATTTAGAATAAAAGAAGATCACTCGAGCGAAAACTCAAGTGATGATAACTTTAAACTCCTCATGATAAAATTAAAGAAGCTCATAAACAAGAATCTAAAAATAAAAATAAATTTAAAAATAATAAAACAACTTGTTATGAATGTAATCGACCGAGGTACTTCAAAAACGAATGTCCGCAAGTGAAGAATAAGCGATAAAAAAAGAAGAAAGCACTCAAGGTAACTTGGGACGATTCAAGTGCATCCGAAGATGAGGAGTAAATTGATAAAAAAGAGGTGGCGAACTGTGCCTTGATGGCTTTCGATAATGAGGTAAGTGACTCAATCGAAACCCTTTTACCTTACTATGAAATTACTTGATGCATTTCATAAGTTATTTTTAAATTAGTTAGTAAGAAATATAAAATATATTTCATAAGTTGTTTTTAAATTAGTTAGTAAGAAATATAAAAGGGGAACATACTTCTCTTTCTAGTGATTTTAGAATTTTTTTTAAAAAAATTAAGCATGACAATTGCATGTTAATTCCTAGCACTAAGTATAAAGAGTTAGATTCACTTAAGAAGAAAACTGTATTACTACAATAAATAAAATGATTTTGATTGAAAATGCTTGATGATGCATGATGATTTAAAGTAATGATAATCTTTATGATTTATGATTTATTGATCTTGATGACTCCTATGATAAATCTTATTTTTTGATTTTAAATGATGATACATATTTTTGTTTGGCATAAAAGATAAAAACATGCTTGTATAAAATAAATCACATAAATTGAAACACATAAAAAAAGGGAATGCATTATTCTTGAAAATGTCTCTATCCCTAAAATCTTATCGAGTTTTCAATAAGAGATTAATGAATCTATTTATGTCATTTTATGAATCTCTTAAACTATTAAAATGATTTTGATGATTTGAATTTGAATGATATTTATCAAACTGAATCATGAACTTTCTCTTGATTTCTTGACTTGAGGTATCTTTATGAGAATCAAAATCTTTTTTATCTTCTATGATTTCTTATTTTTATCATTTACTAAAGAGGAAAATTATGCAAACAAACCATGATCTTAAGATTTTTATATCATTCACTGTGATTCTTTCATTTTTATTAAAGAGAATTATCCAAATGAATTGTGATTTGTCTTTCGATTTCTCGGAATTATAACTTGAGATTTTTATATGAATCGAGATCATTCATTATTTGTTCTATATGATTCTTTGGTTGTTTATTAAAGAGGACATTTATCCAAATTAACTATGATATATCACTTGACTTCTTAAGATTTATAACTTGAGTTTTATGTATTCCCTTGTATTCATGAATTGTATACCTCATCACTCTTGATTTAAATTTATCTTTTTGTCATGATTTAAAAATTGATGTAAAGGAAAAAGGATTACAATATTATTTTTTTCCTTTTTTTTAACAATAATAAAGGGGAGAAAAGTCTTGCTAGCTTTCACATCGCAAAGAAAAGAGATAAGTGCTAGCTTACACATCTCAAGAATCAAAACTTACAAACTTATCTCAAAAGAGAAGCAAGAATTGCTAGCTTGCAATCTCAAGAAAAGCAAAAGTGATATCTTGCCCATCTTAAGAAGTAAAGAATTATTAACTTGCACATCTCAAAAAACTTGCTAGCTTGCATGTTCTAAAATGATGTAAAACTTGCTAATTTACTAGCTTGCATTCTGTTTTAATAACTTGCTAGTTACATTTCTCCTTTTTGTTGATAACAAAGGGAGAAAAGTTATGATGATGATATGAAATTATGTATGAAATACTCATGATATTATGATAATGCATATAATGAAGAGTTATGATGATAATACATAGTAGGATGTAATGTACTTTGATATTTTGATACCATGATGATTTGAAATATTTATGATTTGGAATGATGCATGCAATAATGTGATTAATTAGTTCTTTCAATATTCATGATGCATCCAATGATGAAATACTCATGATACTCTAAATTCAAAGTTTATATCAATATGACATTGATAGGGGGAGTTTAGTTTAAACTCCATCATCAATTGGTTATCATCATAAAAAATGGGGAGATTGTTGAATCTCAAATTTTAATGATGAAATCAATTAATTAGTTTATGATCTAATCTACGTTTTGAGTAACACATGACTAACTTCGATCAGAAAAGGCAAATTGATTAAAGTAGGAGGAATCAGACGATGGGCCGGAGTGAAACATATAAGGAGATTAGACGTTAAGCCAGATGATCGATCGATGTACTAACAGAAGGACTTCATGCCATGAGTTTAGGCATTGGAATGGGAGATCAGATGTTACGGAGGTTAACATGTCGATTGAGCAATATACCGAATGGGAGGACGATGTACTGAAAGATCGAACGAAGCACTGAATGAACTAATGACATGTCGGACAACATATGATTCATGCTTATAATAATTTATCTAGATCAAAATAGTTTAGGTCTACTTGAGTTAGTTTCAAGTGTAATCAAGCTAACTCAATTAGGAGCCCATTAGGCCAGAGTTGGGGTCGTTTTGGACTAAGAGAAAGGCTCATTCAATGACCCTTAGCTGGCCCAAGCGATGGCACTGCTAGGGCTGGCGGTGGCATCGCTTGAGGCTCGACCTCCCAGGTGGTCTGGGCAATAGTACCATCGATAGTTAATGCTATCAAGTAGTGGTACTGTTGGAGCCCAGGCTCTGAGGCTTTGTCAGGCGGTAGTATTGCCAGACTGGGAGATGGTAATGCCTAGTGTCAGACTGATAGGGGTGGTACCACCGCTAGTATCTCGAAAACCAAGATGAGACTGTTTTAGCTCCAAATTTGAATCCAATTGGGGCTTGTAAATACCCCACTCATCCCTGCTCGGTTAAGACAAGAACTGAAATAAAAATAGTGTAAAAACTATGCAGTAAATTATTGAGAATTCCCCCATAGCTGTAAATTTTGATTTTAGATTCAGAGAGGGGTGAGTGGCTTGTAAAGGTTAACTTATGAATCTATGAAAAGCAAAAAAGAGTTGTAAGGGTATTTGATCTTCGCCCATTGGAAAGAAGATCGGTAGTGGAAGCCGGTGGCCTCGAGTGAAGAGGGATCGAGAGTGGACATAGGTCACGATGACCGAACCACTATAAATCCGATGTACTCGATTTGCATTTATGTTTTACTTTTCATTCTCATATTGTAAACTGCTTTATTTGCTCATTATATTCTTACGAATGCTTTCAAGTTAAACATATTTTTGATACGATTTTATCGAATGAGATTTTTGAATCGACATAACTTTTACGAAAGCACTAATTTACCCCCTCTTCTTAGTGTTGATTTCAGTCCTAACAGGTTATGCCTTCAAGTTAATTGTCTTCAAGTATACAACAAAAGCATAAGGTACTAAAAATAATAATTACAACATGCATGGCACAATATGCTAATAGGATTAGGGTTTCTACTATTTGGAGGTGTGATTGCCTCCGGAATTAGTTGATATTTTGTGCTTGAGCACGAGTATGTTACTTACTAATTAATCAAGCAATAAAGTTATTTTTACATATAATAAATTTGGTTATGACATGAATATCATAAAGCATAATGTATCATAAGAAGAGAAAATATAGTGTCCAAGTCTTAAACATATTGAACTATAATTAGTATATCAATAGAAGTACAAATAATATATATATATATATATATTATCTTCTTAATATATAATTTATGATGTCTATGTTTCATAAATATGATAAATGACTGGTTATGTTTTTAACTTTTAATATTGAAGAATATATACTTTCTAAAAATATCATTCTCAATGTTTCACAGAATGTTGGTTGAGCACGTATAAATATTAATATTTACGTTAAGTATAGTGCAACAAACAAAATGTGCTAACGGACTTAGGTTAAGCTACAATAATTAGTATACATATAGTAACTAGAAGTGCCAATGAAATTTTAATTGGCCTTAAGTGAATCTCAAGGCTTGAATGAGTTTGACCATGATTAACGTAAGAAAGTCTAAATTTTAATTATGTATGTGGAGGATCATAAGCTATTTAGACATTGATGGAATAATAAAAAGTTAAATAGAGATACAAATGAAAGATGAGTGTTATACTAAATATTGAGATACATAAATGAGATTGAAGAATGAGTTTAGACCAAAAAATATTATCTTTGTCAACCCCACAGAAACTTAATTAAAGTTGTTATAACATTAGAATTATATTAGTAAAAGAAAAATATTGAAATGAGGCATGATGAGATTGAACCCTAGACCTTAAAGTAACCTCTTAAGTACCTTTATCTTATTTTAGCTTCATTCTCTTTTTCAATCTCATAATCCATAACCCTTTCTTTTTTTCTTCAATCATTCTCTTAACTTTTCTCATGGAGGCCGAAAAACCCTAGTTCTAAGAAAAATTGAGGTAAAAAAAACTCAATTCTCATTATACTTAGGGTTTTAATTTTACAAATTATAAGTTGTTCTTTTCAACTGATTTTGAGTAACTTAGACTTTAAATTAATATTTAATTTTTGGATATATGATTCTCTTATGGTTCTAAAATCTCTACTATAACATTAATCTAAAATTGATATATAAAGTTGTGATTGTCCCAATATAAGGTACTTAGAATCCTCTATTTTTTGAGAAGAGGTATTATACAAGCTGAATTGATCCCCTTAGGGATATGATTAGGATTTGTTCTTTTGATATATTTAAAAAATAATTTGTAAGGTTTTGTGATATTTAGAATTGAGTAAATACCATATCTATGCATCAAAATATAAGGTTTATAAATTCAAATAGTCTCAACCTAGTTTTAGTAGAACAAAATAGGTATTAATAATTAAATTATAAGGATAATTTAGCCTCTAAATGATTCCATTTTAACCTAAAATTTGGTGTGTATTTAGTTTTATATGTCTCCTAGTTTTCTATAGAATTTTATGATCATTCAAAATTGTTTAGCCAACTAGAAGTGAAGTAAATTTTTTTTGCAGAATTACATAATTGTTTGATTGATATTAACTAGTTCATTTGTTTATGGAAAGAATTATTGGAAAATTGATGATGGAATTTACATGAATTTTTAGATTGACTATAGACTATTTTATAAGAAATTTTATCAAACTTTTCCTATAAATAATTGCTATGAATTATTGTAAATCAACAATTTAAGAGTATGATTCTTAATTAAAGTATCTCATAACCCTATGCTTCCAATTTGATAAGTGTATCACTTTTTAGCACACTCGATCATTAAGGATCATAATCTTTCATTGACATCTTTATTTTTGAGTTCAATCAAATAAGTATAGGTTTAATTCACTATAAAATAGTTGTCATATAAATTATCATATGGATAATATATTTTAAAAAATATGTTTTGAATGATATGATCGTCATGAGCTAAATATGAATGTATAAATTTTACAAGTATAAAAAAATATAAATTATGATGAAAATATATTATATGGAAGCATATATGATAACATGTAGTATGAGAGTGCACGTATATATAATGACGTACGGTATAGGAGTGCACATATTTTCTATGACGTACGGTATGGGAGTGCATGGATATGTTATGATGTGTGATGCACATATATACTATGACATGCAATGTGAGTGCATGCACGCACACACATAAACATACATACATACATACATACATATATATATATATATATATATATATATATATATAATGACGTGTGATGTGGAAGCTCACATATATATATTATGATGATATGCAGTATGAGAGTGCACATATATATATATTATGATATAAAGTGTATAAGTCAATAAATTTATTATGTTTCCTACATGTGCATATAAGTATTTTAAATTATTTTAACATAAAATTTTATCTCTTTATTTTGCATATGTTATATTGTGGGGCTCTACTTACTAAAGAAGTCATAGGATAAGGTATCTACCATTAAATGTCTTACGTTAATGATTTTGAAATTTCGTATGCATGATATAATGCATGATCCCTTGAATAAAGCTATAAAGACTTATACTTATTGAGTGATTACTTACTACAAATTCTATTTTGCATGTAAGGATAGTAATACCCCACTCAGGTGATTGAGTAGGAAAGTGAGCATGTGCAAACTCATGCCATTGCAGATATGGATGATAACTTATACGCATTTTGTGTGTATAAATTTTGGACATGTTATACTTATATTTTTCTTTGGTTATATATTATAATTATATACAAATGTCAAAAATACTATGTACAGAGGAAATCTTATCATTTTGCTTGATAAGTTAACATATTTTAATTTTAAAATTATCTATTTTTCATTGTATTTATATCAATAACAGTAATGAAAATTGAAATGTGATATCCTACTTTAATCATATATATGGAGTATGAGTGAAATTGACATAGGTTGTTATAGAAAAATATCTCCATTTTCTTCTTATTTATAATGAATCTACTAAAGACATAAGCATTAAAGTATTTGGGATAATAAAAACATTCATTTGAACACAATAATTCAACTCGAAAAAAAAACATTTATAGTGATTAACATGCTCATTGAGATCAAAGTATTAATTGCATGTTAGGCAGATGACCCATTATTCAGCCCATAGCCCATAGTAGACTTAACAACCCTAGCCCACTTTAGTCTTAATGCTCCTCTCATTGAACCTAAACCTTAGCTCTTTTAACCAAGAGATGTGATGGCTAGGGAAGAAAAAAAAGGCAACGGTGGCTGTGAAAAAGAGAGAAGCAATAGTGGTAGTTGAGGGTAGAAAAATAAGAGAAAAAGGAGAAGGAAGTAGAGAATGACAACACAGAGGATGTTCTCAATCATACAAGCAGTGTTCTCATCTCAGGTTAGATTAGATTTGTAGTGAATTCTTATTGTGATCACTTGAGGAGATTTTGAATATTATGCATAGTGACATAATCCTTGTATTCCAGGTATTCTTTTGTGATTGTTGCTTAGGTTTTGGGTAAGAGACTCTGAGATTTATACATTCATTATTTTTATAGTAAATTTTATCTGGCTTACTCTGTGAGTTTTACCCTTCATGTTAGAGGAATTTTTCATATAAATCTTGGCATCCTATTTGATTAAGATTTTCATTTAGTTCTGCTTTGTGTTATGGCCTACTTATATTTATTCGTATACAAAGTTTCTTTTTTTATCCCATCAATTTGTATTAAAGTAGTGTTTTGGTGGCATTTAATTTTTTATGTTCGAACATAGAGGCCGGTAGTGTTTCTCGCATGATTAGCTTGAACGAAAATAATTGGATGATATGGAAACAAAAAATGGAAGAGCCTTTATATTGCAAGGATTTGTATAGATCTTTGCAAGGGGATAATGCAAAACTCACAACTATGACAGATAATGAGTGAAAAAGGTTAGACAAAAAAATAGTCAGGTTTATTCGATGGTGGTTTAATGACAGTGTCTTTCACGATGTTTTTATTGAAAGTTCTACATATTCTCTTTGGAAAAAGTTGGAAAGTATCCATGAAAGAAAAACAACTAACAACAAAGCTTTCTTAATCAGAAAACTTATGGACCTAAAATATAAAGATGGTGCTTCTATTACTGAGCATTTGAATGAAATGCATAGTATCACTAACCAGTTATCCTCTATAAAAATATCGCTTGATGATGAGTTGCAGGTATTACTACTTCTCAGTTCATTGCTAGAAAGTTAGTAGATACTATTGGTTTCCCTCAATAATTCTATGCCAGATGGTGTTGTTACCATGTGTCACGCCCCTCAAATATCCATGATATTAAAATTTTTTCAACACAAATCCATCCAGGATCCAAACACACATTTGAGGTCACTAAGAAAACATTCAGATCAAAATTTCACCTCTATAATATACACATTTATAAACCCTGTGCAGTTCATAAACATACAACACATCGTTCAATGATTCATAAAATCTGAACCCAACACACCAAAATAATAACCACAATATAAATTCATAATTATGGGAGTCTATACAGTCACAAAACCAACGTATACTATAAGTTCATATCATTACACGAATTAAACTTAACATTCCAGAATCCTATACATGAGAGGTCCTTCAAACTTATACAAAATCCACAAGTTTAGATTCATCGTCAACATTTCATTAGATGCAGAGTGTACTTATACAACAAAAACATATATACTAATAAAGATCTGCCCAAAATCCTTTAGCCTTCCACTGCCTCAGCCCAATCTTAACATTTAAGCGAGAACAAGCTATCCTGAAAAATTTATACAGCAACGGGGTGAGCATATAAAGCTCAACAAGTGACTAACATATCCATAGTAAAAGAGGACAATTTCTAAAGAGATAAAGTTTCAAAATGCAAGGCAGAATATAAGAATTCATAGACGTAATATCATTAGGTGCAGAATCACAATTGTCATTTCAATCACACATATTTGGTTCATAACAGATGGGGCATAGAATAATTGGAGCATATCAGCAACGAACGAAACGTTTTGGAGCATATCAATAATAAATGAAACATTTGGGAGCTTATCAATGGCATATGAAATGTTTCGGAGTATATCAACGGCGTATGGAACATTTCGGAGCATATCAATGACGTATGAAATGTTTCGGAGCATATCAACGGTGTATGGAACATTTCGAAGCATATCAACAATGAATGAGACATTTCGGAGCTTATCAATGGCGTATGAAATGTTCCGGAGCATATCAACAGCATATGGAACATTTCGGAGCATATCAATAACAAATACCAAACAGAAGCTCAAACGTCGTCTTTGACGTTGCATTCATATCGTTCTTATCCAAAGCATGTACAGAAACACATAACCAAAGCTCTGGATATCATATCAAACATACAGAAGGTGAAGTGGCACCATAACATAATATGGTACATCCATTTCTGAATGACCACCAAACATAAGTCTCCCACGTTTGGGAGCTCCATCCACCCATGTCTAAGTGAAGTCATAGGGGCCGGCAGAGCATCTCAGGCTCTATGCATAACTCCCTTCACCATTTCTGACGAAGGTTCACAATATCCCACAAACACCAGAGTACAAAAGGATAGTATGAACAATGAATAGCACATATCGGAAGCACACGCAGAACACACGCGGAACAACAAAACATACATGTGCCTTTACGAGTCAATTCGAAGTAAGCAATAATCTTTCACAATTATATTCAGATTTGAAAGGAATTGAAAGCAAGGGCACATATGGAATCCAAGCAATCATATACAACTCAATTCAAATAAGAAGGTTAGATGAATTCAATATCCAAAGAAATGAAACTAGAATAGGCACACATCAAAAGCAAATGCGGAACAATGGGTTATACATGTGCCTATATAAGTCAATGTGATATAGCATAAACATTACACAATATGTTCAGAAATGATAATAATTTATAGACAAGAGCAAATGAGAATTCAAACATTAATATAAGCCACAATTGAGTGAAGGGAACTAAACAAAATCTATTTCCAAACGAACGAAAACAGAAGATACGAAATCGATCAAAGTTCGATTTCTAACAGAATTCGAGAGGCTCATTGGATAAATACTTCAGATTGTCAATTATGCTCCAATACTCTCAAGAAGGCTATTGTTGAAAGATATATCAATCTATTTTCTATTGAAACAAGTTTTGTATGAATCATGATTTCCAACAAGGAGTTACCTTTGATTTGGTAACACAAGGTCAAAAACAAAATTACTGTTTTGCAGAATTCATAGGGTCGGATTCAACAGATAATAGGGTAGGCATTTGAATTCCAAATATTTCAAATAATATGTCAAAAGAAAGGTCTACAAGTCTAGTTTCGAACAAAATCAGCTTGGTATAAATGAGAATTTTCAACAGGGACTTATAGGTATTTTAGTATCGAAAGGTCAGAAATTTTGATCCCTGTTCTACAGCATCTATAGGCTCATTTGAAACAGACGTTTGGGTAAGTATTCGGTGTCCAAAATCTACAAAATTAGTGTCAAAAGAAAGATATAAGAGTCTAATTTCAAACGAGTTAGGTCTTGCCTAAATCCAAAATTGGTGCTAAAAACTATAGCTGAAAAAGTGTATAGGGGTCAGTTTCCCAAAAAAATTTCAAATCCTTGGTTTTATGTCCAAAGAGAGAAATATCAGATTCTAAGTATAAATCTTTCAGAATCAATATAGGAACATAGACTAATACTTCTGTAGGATGGGGTTAGAACACTTGCCTTTGAGAATTATAACCCTAAATGAGAAGATTTGAGCAAGAAACCTTAAAGCCCCAAATTTTTTTTTTCTTCTTCTTCCCCCTTTTTTCTTTTGTAATTTTATACATTTTGCAGTTTAGTCCTTATATTTATTATATTTATGATTAGGTCCTCAGGGTTTATATATATGTCCTCAGATTTTTTTTTTTAACAAATCCTCCAAATCTTATGAATAAGTTCTCAGATTCATACTTTGGCTCTTTTATCAAATTTAAAATAGATACTTACATTACAACTAGAAACTTGTACGAAAATTTAGAAATGAGGGATGTTACACTCTCCCCCCCTTAAAAGAAAATTTTAGTCCTCTAAATTTATCATACCTCTATCGATGAAAAGATGGGGATAGACCTTTTTCATTTCCTCCTCTCCAGAATGATGTCTCCAAATTACTTGCACCAGAGTGATGACCCGATTCCTTAGGATCTTTTCCTTCTTATCAACAATTTGAGTGGGCTCTTCCACATAAGATAAATCTTTATTGATCTCCATCTGCTCAAACTCAATGATATGAGAAGGATCAGGTATATACTTCCTAATCATCGAAACATGAAATATATCATGGATATGGCACAATGTTAGTGGCAAGGCAATCCTGTAAGCGACAGAACCAACCCTCTCAAGAACCTCAAAAGGTCCAATAAATCTTGGGCTTAACTTTCCTTTCTTCCCAAACCTTATAATGCCTTTGGAAGGGGAGACCTTTAAGAATACAAAATCTCCGATTTCAAACTCAATATCTCGTCTTCTATTGTCAGCATAACTCTTTTGACGACTCTGAGCAGTTTTTAACCTTTTCCTTATAACTTGAATTTTCTTGGTAGTTTCTTGTACTTTGTCCGGTGTTGACAACTTTCTGTCACCAACTTCCTCCCAACATATAGGTGTTATGCACTTTCGCCCATATAGAGCTTCATAAGGAGCCATCTGAATACTTGAATGATAATTATTATTATAAGTAAACTCAATAAGTGAAATATCTTTATCCCATTCACCTTTCCAATCCATAACATAGGCTCTAAGCAAATCCTCAAGTGTTTGAATTGTTCTTTCTGACTGACCATCAGTCTGAGGATAATATGCAGTATTAAACTTGACTTTAGTGCCCATAGATTCCTGTAATCTTCTTTAGAATTTAGAGAGAAATCTGGAGTCTCTATCAGAGATAATCTCCTTTGGAATACCATGAAGTCTTACTATTTCATTGGCATATAAATCTGCAAGTCTATCAAGCGAATAAGTCATATTAATCAGTAGGAAATGTGCAGATTTTGTTAACCTATCAATGATAACCCAAATAGCATCATGCTTTTTAGAGGTTCTGGGTAGTCCTGAAACAAAATCCATAGTAATACATTCCCATTTCCATTCAGGAATATCTAAAGGTTGCAACAACCCTCCAGGTCTTTGGTGTACTACTTTGATTTGCTGACAAGTCAAACTTTTTGAAACATACATGGCAATTTCCTTCTTCATACCTTCCCACCAATAATGACTTTGAAGATCTCTATACATCTTAGTGCTCCAAGGATGCATGGTGTACTTTGAAGTATGACTTTCCTTTAGGATTTGATTCTTGATATCTGGTTCATTTGGTACACATACTCTCTCCCCAAATCTCAATAGGCCATCCTTTGAAACTTGAAATTTTGGCTTCAATTCCTTTTCTACTTTATTCCTCATGTAGATTAAATGTGGATCTTGTAATTGTCCTTCCTTAATTTATTGAATAAGATCAGATTGCACTTGAATGGAGGCCATTAATATCATCGAGTCTTGCTCTTTCCTCAAAACTTTCAAATCAAAATTTTCTTCTAATAACTTCCATTGCTTCACGACCATACTAGCCATAAAACTTGTAGATTTTCTACTAAGTGCATCAGCTACAATATTGGCTTTGCCCGGGTGATCACGAATGGCACAATCATAATCCTTTAGAAGTTCTATCCATCTTCGCTGCCTCATGTTTAACTCTTTCTGAGTGAAAATATATTTTAAACTCTTATGATCAGTAAAGATTTTAAATTGTTGACCATACAAATAATGTCTCCAAATCTTTAGAGCAAAAATAATTGCTGCCAATTCCAAATCATGAGTTGGATAATTCAATTCATAACCTTTTAGTTGCCTAGAAGCATAAGCAATTACTCTCCCTTCCTACATCAAAACACATCTAAGGCCCTTTCTTGAAGCATTAGTATAAACTACAGATCCCTCACTACCACTTGGAATAGTGAGAATAGGGGCACTAGTCAATCTTCTTTTTAACTCTTGAAAACTTTGCTCACAATCATCATTCCATACAAATTTCACATTCTTTTTAGTGAGGTTGGTGAGAGGTTGAGCAATTCGAGAAAATCCCTCCACAAATCTCCTGTAATAACCTGCCATGCCCAAGAAGCTTCTAACTTCTGTTATATTTGTTGGTACATCCCATTCAACTATAGCTTGCACTTTCTTTGGATCAACAGATATACCCTTCCCTGAAATCACATGGCCTAAGAAAGCAACTTCATTCAACCAAAATTCACATTTGCTGAACTTTGCATACAACTTCTTTTCTCTTAGTATGGACAATACATTTCTCAAGTGTTCCTCATGCTCCTGATTACTCCTTGAATACACCAATATGTCATCGATGAATACAATTACACATTCATCCAAGAGCGGTTGAAATATCCTATTCATTAGTTCCATAAAAGTTGTAGGGGCATTAGTCAAACCAAAAGGCATCACCAAGAATTCATAGTGACTATATCGAGTTCTAAAAGCTATTTTTGGAATATCCTCCTCCTTGATCTTCAACTGATAGTAACCTGATCTCAGATCAATCTTAGAGAATACTTGTGCACCTTGCAGTTGATCAAACAAATCATCAATTCTGGGTATGGGATACTTATTTTTGATGGTCACCTGATTCAACTGTCTATAATCAATACAAAGCCTTAATGTTCCATCCTTCTTCTTCACTAATAATACCGGAGCACCCCACGGTGAAACGCTGGGTCGTATGAAGCCCTTATCTAATAATTCTTGTAGTTGCTTCTTTAATTCCTCTAGCTTGAGTGGTGTCATTCTGTAGGGAGGCTTAGATATTGGGGTTGTATTGGGGACCAGATCAATAACAAATTCACCCTCTCTATCTAGAGGTAAACCAGACAAGTCATCTAGGAATACGTTAGGGAACTCTTTGACCACTGAAATTTCATCTAGATGGGTTTCCTGATTTGAATGCTCATTTACACACACCATATAACAAAAACAACCCTTCTGTATAAGATGATAAGCTTGAAGTGCTGATATCAAGCAAGGAGGCAAATCATACCTAATGCCCTCAAAGTAAAATATAGGCTGATATGGTATGCAGAAAGTAATTATTTTTGTGTAGCAATCAATACTAGCATGACAAGAAGATAGCCAATCTATGCCAAGTATAATATCAAAACCCTAGATCTCTAGGAGAATCAAATCAACAAGGAGTTCATGTTCTCCAATAAAAATCAGGCAAGAGGACCAAATTCAAGTTCGTTATCAAAGAACCTCCAATGATCGTATTTTACATATATCACATAATGCAGTGGTCTAGGTTGAATGCCCAAGTGATAAGCAAAATATTACGAATCAAATCGTAGATAGGACCCATGGTCAAACAAATATTTACATTCTTTTATAAACATGCATAATACCTTTGACCACTGATTCAGAAGTTTTAGAATCATATTCAGTGATAGCATACACTCTAACATGAGCTGATGATTTATGAGGCAGTAACTCTTTCTTCTTGTTCAAAGGGCAGTCTTTTATTTTATGATCCAACTTTCCACAAGCAAAATAGACTCCAGTCACCCGAAAACACAAACTTGTTTCATAATTTAACTTGCAATTCACACGTGATTGAGTCTTTTGTGGTGACTTCCCATTTCAAATCCAAATGTCTTGACCCTCTTGTTATTACTTTCTGATTCATTTCCAATCATATTTTTATTGGTAAACTTGTCCTTGTCATTCTTGCCATTGATCTTCAAAAATTCTTTTCATTGTTCCCATTAATGATCAGCCTCTACTTCTAATATAAGGTGGCAAAAGAAATCTTTTAATCATTGAAACAATTTTGTACATCAAATATTTTTTCCATTCGCATCATCCATTTTTCTGCCACCAACGAAATTAGGTTCACCCCACTTTTGCTGTGCTACTCTGATTTGATATCCCCGATCAACCCTTTCATCCGACTTAATTAATCAGAAACAATTAAAATAGGAGGACCAAATTACCTTATCATCCTAGATTCCTAAAATGCATCAAAGAAAATTTCCACCAATCACTAAAATTCACTAGATCTCAATATATTTTACAATTCAACATATCAAATATTTTAGTGATCCTCGAACCATGCTTTGATACAACCTCTGTCACGCCCCTCAAATATCCATGATATTAAAAATTTTTTCAACACAAATCCATCCAGGATCCAAACACACATTTGAGGTCACTAAGAAAACATTCAGATCAAAATTTCACCTCTATAATATACAAATTTATAAACCCTATGCAGTTCATAAACATACAACACATCGTTCAATGATTCATAAAATCTGAACCCAACTCATCAAAATAATAACCACAACATATATTCACAATTATGGGAGTCTATACAGTCACAAAACCAACGTATACCATAAGTTCATATCATTACATGAATTAAACTTAACATTCCAGAATCCTACACATGAGAGGTCCTTCAAACTTATACAAAATCCATAAGTTTAGATTCATCGTCAATATTTCATTAGATGCAGAGTGTACTTATACAACAAAAACATATATACTAATAAAGATCTGCCCAAAATCCTTTAGTCGTCCACTGCCTCAGCCCAATCTTAACATTTAAGCGAGCAACAAGCTATCTTGAAAAATCTATACAGCAACGAGGTGAGCATATAAAGCTCAGCAAGTGACTAACATATCCATGGTAAAAGAGGACAATTTCCAAAGAGATAAAGTTTTAAAATGCAAGGCAGAATATAAGAATTCATAGACGTAATATCATTAGGTGCAGAATCACAATTGTCATTTCAATCATACATATTTGGTTCATAACAGATGGGGCATAGAATAATTGGAGCATATCAGCAACGAACGAAACGTTTTGGAGCATATCAATAATAAATGAAACATTTGGGAGCTTATCAATGGCATATGAAATGTTCCGGAGCATATCAACAGCGTATGGAACATTTCAGAGCATATCAATGATGTATGAAATGTTCCGGAGCATATCAACGGCGTATGGAACATTTCGAAGCATATCAATAATGAATGAAACATTTCAGAGCTTATCAATGGCGTATGAAATGTTCCGGAGCATATCAACGGCATATGGAACATTTCAGAGCATATCAATAACAAATACCAAACAGAAGCTCAAACGTCGTCTTTGACGTTGCATTCATATCGTTCTTATCCAAAGCATGTATAGAAACACATAACCAAAGCTCTGGATATCATATCAAATATACAGAAGGTGAAGTGGGACCATAACATAATATGGTACATCCATTTCTGAATGACCACCAAACATAAGTCTCCCATGTCTGGGAGGTCTCCCACGTTTGGGAGCTCTATCCACCCACGTCTGAGTGAAGTCATAGGGGCCAGCAGAGCATCTCAGGCTCTATGCATAACTCCCTTCACCATTTTTGGCGAAAGTTCACAATATCCTACAAACACCAGAGTATAAAAGGATAGTATGAACAATGAATAGCACATATCGGAAGCACACGCGTAACAACAAAACATACATGTGCCTTTACGAGTCAATTCGAAGTAAGCAATAATCTTTCACAATTATATTCAGATTTGAAAGGAATTGAAAGCAAGGGCACATATGGAATCCAAGCAATCACATACAACTCAATTCAAATAAGAAGTTTAGATGAATTCGATATCCAAAGGAATGAAACTAGAATAGGCACACATCGAAAGTAAATGCGAAACAATGGGTTATACATGTGCCTATATAAGTCAATGTGATATAGCATAAACATTACACAATATGTTCATAAATGATAATAATTTATAGACAAGAGCAAATGAGAATTCAAACATTAATATAAGCCATAATTGAGTGAAGGGAACTGAACAAAATCTATTTCCAAACGAACAAAAACAGAAGATACGAAATCGATCAAAGTTCGATTTCTGACAGAATTCGAGAGGCTCATTGGATAAATACTTCAGATTGTCAATTATGCTCCAATACTCTCAAGAAGGCTATTGTCGAAATATATATCAATCTATTTTCTGTTGAAACAAGTTTCGTACGAATCATGGTTTCCAACAAGGAGTTACCTTTGATTTGGTAACACAAGGTCAAAAACAAAATTACTGTTTTGCATAATTCATAGGGTCGAATTCAATAGATAATAGGGTAGGCATTTGAATTCCAAATATTTCAATCAATATGTCAAAAGAAAGGTCTACAAGTCTACTTTCGAACAAAATCAGTTTGGTACAAATCAAAATTTCCAATAGGGACTTATAGGTATTTTAGTATTGAAAGGTCAGAAATTTTGATCCCTGTTCTGCAGCATCTATAGGCTCATTTGAAATAGACGTTTGGGTAAGTATTCGGTGTCTAAAATCTACAAAATCAGTATCAAAAGAAATATATAAGAGTCTACTTTCAAATGAGTTAGGTTTTGCCTGAATCCAAAATTGGTGCTAAAAATTATAGCTGAAACAATGTATAGGGGTTAGTTTACCAAAAAAATTTCAGATCCTTGGTTTTATGTCCAAAGAGAGAAATATCAGATTCTAAGCATAAATCTTTCAGAATCAATATAGGAACATAGACTAATACTTCTGTAGGGTGGGGTTAGAATACTTGCCTTTGAGAATTATAACCCTAAATGAGAAGATTTGAGGAAAAACCTTAAAGCCCCAAATTTTTTTTTTCTTCTTCTTCCCCCTTTTTTCTTCCTCTTCTTCTTTCTTTCTTTCTGTTCATCCACGTGGCTGCCTTCTATGGTTCCTTAAGAATGAAGGCAGAGAGACTTAAACGGTGGGATTTGTAATTTTGTGCCTTTTACAGTTTAGTCCTTGTATTTATTATATTTACAATTAGGTCCTCAGGGTTTACATATAGGTCCTCGGATTTTTTTCTTTAACAAATCCTCCAAATCTTATGAATAAGTTCTCAGATTCATACTTTGGCTCTTTTATTAAATTTAAAATAGATACTTACATTACAACTAGAAACTTATACGAAAATTCAGAAATGAGGGATGTTACACCATGAGTCCAGTAACAAGTAATTTATTGAATGAGGAGTTGAAAAGAAAGAATTTAGTAATATCTCAGATTGATTCATAGGCACTTATCTCAAAGAACAGAGAAATGTCAAAATCCAAAGATAGAAGCGATTCACACATGGGTAGAAGTAAGTCAAGATAAAAAAAAAAGATATTGTTTACTACAATTGTGGTGAGAAAGGGCATTATAAGAATCAATGCAAGTAACTTAAGAAGAACAAGAAAAAAGAAAAAGAAATAGAGTCTACAGAGTCGAAAGATAATACCACAACTATAGTACAAGGTGGTGATTATTTGATTTTGTCTCATTTTGATGATTTTTTTTTTTTTTATCAGGATCTCAAGTGGGTGATTCATATAAGTGCTTCTTATCATGCTACACTATGAAGGGAGGTTTTTACTACTTATAGGCTTGAAAATTTTAGTGTTGTCAAGATGAGAAACTATAGCACGATAGACATCATTGGCATGGGTGATATCCATATAAAGACCAACCTTGACTGCAAGTTGGTACTTTAGGATGTGAGACATGTGGTTGACTTGAAGCTAAATTTAATTTCAGTTGAAAGACTAGATGATGAAGACTTTAATAGTAGATTTTATTATGACCGAAATCGATACTAAAGGGGGGCGGGGGCGGGGGAGGTGGGGTTGAATTAGTCCTTTCAATAAAATTATCAGTTTAAAAAACTTTCATTTAATAAAGTTGTATTAGAAAGATGTTTAACTTGAAAAAAATTGTATACGTAGTGAGTAAGTAAATAAGTAAATTAATTAGTAATATAAATGAAAAGCATGAAGGAAATGTAAATCGATTTTATAGTGGTTCGGTCATCGTGACTGACATCCACTCCTGATTCTTCTTCACCCGAGGCCATTGATTTTCATTATCGATCTTCTTTCTAATGGGTGAAGATTAACTACCCTTACAACTCTTTCTCCTTTTCACAGGTTTAGGAGACAACCTTTATAAGCATATCTCTTTTAGACCTTACTCCTCCTTTAGAAACCTTCTAACTCTAGGAAGAAGAGACTCATTAACTTTAGAGAGATTTCAATACCTTTTATTCAAGTATACTTTCCCTCATTTTCTACTTAATTTCGTGCTCTTTCAAGTAAGAATAGCTGGGGTATTTATAGACCCCAAATGACTTCAAAAATAGAGCTAAAAAAGGTCTCATCTCGGGTTTTCCGGGTCCTAGTGGTACCACCGCCTACAATACTAACATTAGGTGGTACCACCACTTAGTCTGGTTGTACCACCATATGATCTAGCGGTACCACTACTTGATAGCTTGGAAAAGTGTGCTATTAACTTTTCTAGGTCATGGGCAGTTCCGCCTATCCTCTTAAGTCATTGAATGAGCTTTCCACTTGACCCAAAACAATCCCAACTCAAGCCCAATGGGCCCCTAATTGAGTTAATATAGTTACACAAAAAAATAACTCAATTATGACCTAACTACGACTAATTAAGATACAACTGATTATAAGATTAGAATTCTATGTTATCCAATATGTCATTGATTTATTCGACACTTCTTTCAACCCTTCAATGCATCATCCTCTTCTTTGACGTATTACCTAATCGGTATGTTGACCTCCACAATATCCAATCTATTTGGTGGAATGTCCGATCCTTCGACCCGAAACCTGAACTTATGGCACGAAGTCCTTCTGTCGGCATGTCGATTGATCCTCCGACCAATGTCCAATCTTCTAACATGTTCACTCCAGCCCAACGTCCGATTCTTTTTGCTTTAATTAATTTTCCTTTTATGATCAAAGTTAGTCTTACATTACTCAAAATGCAGATTAGATCGTAAATTCATCAATTGATTTCATCATCAAAATTCGAGATTCAATATATTTCACAAAGGGCAATGGAAGCTCAATAAAGGTTCTCTTATTGTAGCTAGTGGGAAGAAATATCATACTTTGTATAGATTGTAAGCTAAAGCTTATAATGGGCAGTTAAATGTTATAGAGAAAGACTTCAGCATCGAGTTGTGGCATAGGCGATCGAGACATATGAGCGAGAAAGAACTGTAAGTTCTTTCCAAGATAGAGGTATTGCCGGACCTCAAAGGTATACATTTGAACCCTTATATTGATTATTTGACTGATAAATAATATAAAGTTTCATTTTCTATTCCTGCTTTGTCTAGAAAAATACATGTCTTAAATCGTGTTTATACATATGTATGTGGTCCTTTAAGGATAAAAACTCTTAGTGGATCTATTAATGTTCTTGGTATCAATGACACACTTTATTTGTCACTTTTATAGATGACTTTTCCAGAAAAGTTTAGGCCTATGCTATGAAAATCAAATATCAAGTTATTAATGTCTTCAAAGAGTTTCATGCTAGAGTTAAAAGGGAGACAGAAAGATAATTGAAATGCATAAGATCAAATAATGTTGGTGAATATACAGGATTATTTAATGATTATTGTAGGTCACATGACATCCAACATGATATGACAGTTCCTAGTACACCTCAGCATAATGCAATTACAAAGAGGATGAACCGCACCACCATGAAAAAGATCAGATGTATGCTTTCATAGGCCAAGCTACCAAAAAAGTTTTGGAATAAGGCTTTGAGGACTATAGTTGATGTGATAAACTTGTCACTATATACAACCCTAGATGATGATGTCATAAAACATATATGGTTAGGGAAAAATATTTCCTACAAACATTTAAGAGTGTTTGGTTATCGTGCATTTATACACGTTCTAGACAATGAGAGGTCTAAGTCGGATGGTAAGACAAAAAAATGTATTTTTCTTGGCTACTCACATGATCAGTTTTGTTATAGGTTTTAAGATCCAGAAAAGCAGAAGGTGTTTAGAAGCAGAAATGTGATCTTATTTGAGAATCAAACCCTTAAGGATTTGAAGGAGGCACCAACCAAGCCTTCTATAGAAGGATTAGCATATTGTGACCTAGTTACTCCACTAGTATATCAGGGTGATGAGGGAGATATGCAGGAAGATAATATAGAGCCCGATATTAATCTTCCTGTAGGACATATTGAGCAAGAAGAAGTTGGGAGCAACTTCCCGCAGAACCTCAATTAAGAAGATCTTCTAGATAATGTCAACCTTTCATAAGATATTCTACATATGAGTATATGATGCTTACTGTAGGTAAACTAGAGAGTTATCACGAAATAATTGAAAGTTAGCAGAAAAAAAAAAAATTAGTTGCTATGTAGGAAAAGATGGATGCTGTGTAGAAGAATCACATATATGATTTGGTGCAACTACCAAAGGGAATAAAGGCCTTGAAGAATAAGTGAGTTTTCAAGTTAAAGACTCGAGAACATTGTTCTCAACTAAAGTACAAAGCTAGATTAGTTGTGAAAGTCTTTAGTCAAAGGAAATGTATTGATTTTGAAGAGATTTTTTATCCTATTGTTGAAATGTCTTCTATTTATGTTGCTCTTGGTATTGCTGCTAGCTTGGACTTGGAGGTTGAGCAGTTGGATGTGAAGTCAGCTTTCCTTCATAGTGATTTGGAGAAAGAAATTTATATGGAGCAACCAGAAGGCTTTAAAGTCAAAGGTAAAGAAAATTTGTCTACAAGTTGAGGAAGAGCTTGTATGGGTTGAAGCAAGCTACAAGACAATAGTACAGAAAGTTTTATTCATTTATGACTAAAAATAGATACAAAAGAATGACTTCAGATGATTATGTGTACATCAAATGGTTTGGTGAGGATTTTATTATTCTTTTACTTTATGTTGATGACATGCTTATCATTGGGAAAGATATGTCTATAATTGACAGGTTGAAGAAGGAACTGAGAGATCCTTTACAATGAAGGATATGAGGCCAGCAAAGCAAATACTAGGCATACAGATTTTTCATGATAAAAAAAATAAGAAGATTTGATTGTTATAGGAGAAATACAATGAGAAGATATTGGAAAGGTTCAACATAAGCAATGCAAAGCCAGTTAGTTCTCCTCTTTCAGATCACTTCAAGTTATGCTCAGAGCAAAGTCTATCAAGTGATGAGGAGAAAGAGAAAATGCAAAAGATTCCTTATACTTCAATAGTTGAAAGTTTAATGTACGCGATGGTATGTATGAGGTTGGACATCATATATACAATGGGTGTTACTAGCAGATTTCTTGCAAATATAGGCAAAAGCACTGGGCAGCAGTGAAGTAGATCTTTAGATATCTCAAAGGGAGTTCTAAGGCTTGTTTAAGCTTTGGAGATGGACCACATGTATTGACATGTTACATAGATGCAGATATGGCAAAACATACTGATACGAGGAAATCCACATCAGGTTTGTACTTATTTTTCTAAAAGGAGCTGTGTCATGGCAATCTAGATTACAAAGATGTATTGCTTTCTCCATTATAGAGGCAGAATATATTACTATTATAGAGGTTTACAAAAAAAATATTATAGATAAAAGAATTCTTATAAGATTTGGGCTGAAACAAGAAAACTATGTAGTGTATTATGACAACCAGAGTGTCATTAATTTGTGTAAGAAGTCAACTTTTCATTCTAAGTCAAAGCATATAGATATCAGATATCACTGAATTCGAAATGTACTTGAAGAGAAGTAGTTGCAACTTCAGAAAATTCACACGGATGATAACGGAGCATACTTGTTAACAAAGACTTTATCGAAAAAAAGACAGAAGATATACCGATAACTGATCGATATAGCTTCATATTGAGGAGTTATGGGACAATCTCCCTTATGGGCTGAAGGGAGAGGTTGTTAGGTAGATGACCCATTATTTAGCCTATTATCACAAACTTAACTAGTTTTGCCTAAGTCATGCGGTACCCTTGTGTGTCCATCCATAAAAATCAGCCTCCCCGAAATCTCCCATGGTCCCTTAGGACCTACAAAAGAGAAAACGAGTAAGAGAAAGTACCATACTTGGGATCCACAAGAAAACATTCTAGGAAACACTTCATAGATAATGCAAATTATAAACAAACTTTATAAGTTCTGAACGGTTGCACAACAAAGGGTCAAAATGATCCACTATAGACCAAATATCTCTTACAAGTGATCACACGATACAACATTTATTTACAAGCCTAAGAAGGCCACCAAACCCAACTAAAATGGGGCTATTAAGCCTTCAACCATCTCTCTACATGTTGTGCAAAGCATGAACAAACCAAAAGACATGGACATACATAAGTATTACATTAAACATCCTATTTAGAACTTTATCCGTGACATTCTCCCCCACTTATTCCTTCGACGTCCTCGTCGAAGACTTTTGTCGACATTGCAACTCCTCGCCTTTGCTGAGTCTTCAATCTTCTACTTCAGCTGCAATGCGCCTCTTGGTTCCCAATTGCTCTCCGCTGTTGTTATTGAGTAGTCGAACTTTTGATTCGCTATGCCGCTTTAACTCGCTAATGACTTTAACTCTAGTGTGGGGTTGGCTGAGTTGTGTTGATCCTTGTTGGTTCCTACGGATCCTCCAGATGAAGGAAAAGACCATCCTTACTATGTGCTAGTCTCTCAAATGCCTCATGCTACTTGAACTAGGTGGATGCTTGTTGGAGCTTTAACGAGTATCGCCTCATAAACTTTTGAAGTTTTGGGTCCTTCCTCCATAAAATTTGTTCATCGACTCTTCTTTCATTTAGTTGTCACTTCTAATTAGATTCGTATCACTTGCGCTTTGATTGGCATTCTGTTGGGAAATGAAGCAAATAATCTACTCTCAATAGCACTAATCACCATTGGCGAGGATTTGATAACTATTGTCTTCCATTATTTTCAAAGGGTCTTTGAACCTGTGTAGAGCTCCTCTACTGGATAGATAAAAAAATTGGGGTACTTAGTTTCGCCCATTCTCTTAAGAGTTGAGAAGGCAATGGTTACTTGACTTTGCTTGCCTCCTTAAGGGTTGTACTCTATCCATCGAGCTGGTTACTGATCTTCGCCTGCTCTTTGCTCACACTTCTGAAGCACTTGAAGTGTTTGCACTTCTTACATTGAGTTAGCTACTGTGATTCACCTTCTCAATACCAACAAACTTCTGGAATACAGGGAGCTTTCACCCCAACTTGGAGTAAGTCTTTAATAGTTTTGGTCGCCTCTGGGATTGTACCGTCTTCTCCATCAACCCTGTCGCCTACTCCACTAAGTGGCAAAGGTACAATATCGTATACTGCCTGCTTCGTTCCTTGGTCATGCACTTTTGTATGACCCGAAGTCCTTCACTTTTGGATATCTTGATGAGAAGCTCATTGATACCGGTCTTACGAAGTTTCTTAGCCTCTGCCCTTCAGCCTTATCTCGGTACTTGGAGTTTGCCTCTGCATGCTCCACCTCCTCGACCTCTTTCACGACCAAGCGCTCTCCCTCCATGAGAGCAAGGGATTAATGACTTTCACGGAAGTCCTGCCTCTATGGTACCATGGCGCTGCCATGCCCATGGCCCTACTATCTGTCGCCTCGTATCTGCATCCCTTTTCTTCACGATTAGTAGATATGTATCTGTGGCACTTCTCTGAGTCCACCCCTATTCTAACTGATGCTTGATTTTGGGTAGCTAAGTCCCTCTAGACTCGTCATCGCCTCCTCGCCCCTTTCGACCCCTTACTTCAACACCTCTGTGTTCTCTAAGTAGTTCGTCTTGGTCGATGGAAAGACAGATTGCAACTCTCATGCATGGTCTCTGCCATCATATTGTAGGGTTTGCACTGCTTTTGTTCTCCTTAGTTTCCTTGGTAGTAACATTCACTTTCTCAACCTTGTCCTCTGACTTGTTAGGCTCTCTTAAGCGAATATGGGCTCTGGAGTAATCCACCTCTCTAGCTGCTTTGATAATACCTCTACATGATCAAGTCCCTCCCATGGGACTCACTGGTACTTGCATTCGAACTTTTCCCTCGGTGGAACACAGTCCCCCATATGCTGATGATCAAGGCTTTCATCTGATGTAAAATTTGATACACGCATGGAAGACCCGCCTCTACGGTACCATGGCCTTCACTCCTTGAATCCATAGCCCTTCTTGTCGTCGTGTTATTCACCAAAGTGGAGCTTCTAGTAGCTCTCGATTATACCTCCATATGATCTAGTCCATCATGGGACTATGTCATGTGTATCGCATTACCACGAACTGTTTCACCACGATCTGCTGCACCATGTCGCCTCTTGGTGACATCTCCATTGCATTCTGATCCTTGTGGGATGAACTCGAATTGTGATTCCTCCATGTGTGGCCTCTGCCAATATATCATAAGGTCTCTTCCACCTTCGATTTTGTTCGCTCCTTTGGTAATCGATCTTCATCTACCCGCTCTTGGGTCACACCTAGATGAAGCACCGCTCTAGGACAGTCCATCGCCTAGTAGCTCCCGAAGTCAACCGACTTCGCTAAAAATGGTGCACCATTATCTGGATCCTAGGCCTCTGCCCCTACCAGCATAATCTTCGCTGCGCACCGCTTCCTTCATGACAACTTGAATGACAACACTGTGACATATTCTTTAAGAGTACTCGCCTCCACATTTTCTTGCCCCGTGCTAAGGCCTTTTGAACCCAACTTCACCTCCGCAAGTTGAGTCGCCTTAGTTCCTCCATCAAATGCTTCTCCGAGATAAGGTACATGTGCCCAAAAGCTCCCTTTGTCTTTGGCACCATGCAAGATGAGTCTGCTTTATCAGAATGAAGGACCTATGGAACAACATGATCCCGCTCTTGCCTCTGCAAGAGTTCATGTCCTTAATCTCTGTCCAAGGAAAGCTTTGTACCTCCGCTCTATGTTCCATCTTCTATATTGGCTCCCTTCATGTGGCTTGGATACTTCACTAAGTTATAATCAAGTTGCTCCGCTCCTCGTTTTGCATTGAGTTGATGGTGGCTCTCGCGCCTACCATTCTACAGGTCAGCCCTCCCTTAAGTATGATCTCCATATCGACTCCAAGTATGCCTTCATTTATGTTGCTTTGGGTCGCTCCCCTACTTGATCTTGAAATGCATCCACCAATGTATTCTCTCAAGTGAGATCATGCGATGACTCTTCGTTGCTCGCTCAGTCTATTGAGCTTCATGGAGTTGTTGTTTTTGAGGTACTCCTCCTCAATATATGCGGTCTGTTGCACATGATTCTCCCTCTAGAGAGCCGAGACTTATCTCTCTTGGATATCTATCCTATTGGAGTAATATCTCTCTTTGTTTCGGAGACCACCATCCCCTTGGACTATTCCAATTTGCTGAACAAATCGTGCATTGTTCTGCCTCCTACAAACGCACTTGCTAGATTATGACTCCACGTCAATATAGCCTCCACTACACTACTCAAGGTCTAGCAACATGTTGAACTTGCTATACACTTCAGCCTCCTACGAACATATCCTTCATATGTCGAAAAGAAAGTTTCAATGCTCCAAGGCGTCGAGTTTCGATCGCCTTGGGATGCCCGTGAACATTCCATCATCCGCATACAAGCCTATGCATGAGTACCGAATTCTTCGAGTTAGCAATTCCCCTTAGCTCTATGAGCTCTGCACAACTCTTTCGGTCGCTGAGCAACTCATTCCACCTTGCATGGTCTCATCATTTACTAAGCGCCTCGCTTGCCTTGAGCACCATCAAGTATAGTTGTCAATGTCGAGTCGTAGCTCGAACTCAGCCATCCCAACCTTTATGCGCTTCGCATTCTTCCAAGCTTGCTTGTTCTTGTGGTGCCTCTTACGTGAAGGGTTGGCCATTTCTCTGAATATAAATCTCATATGCCCGCTCCTCCGAGTGACTCCTTATCCCTATATCTTCATGTCCATTTTTTCCTAAACGATCGTGCGTGTTGACTGCCCTCAACGCAGCCCTACAAGGCCCCCCCCACATTTGTATGCCAAGTATTTCTATGAGTGCTTATCCCGCTCTGATGCAATCTGTCATGGACTTAGCTGGTTTTGCCTAAGTCGTGTGGCACCCTTGTGTGTCCGTCCGTAAAGGTCAACCTCTCTAAAACCTCCCATGGTCCCTTAGGACCTACAAAAGAGAAAATGGGTTAGAGAAAGCGCCTCACTCGGGATCCATAAGCAAACATTCCAAGAAACACTTTATAGACAATGCAAATTACAAACAGACTTTACATGCTCTAGACGGTTGCACAACAAAAGGTTAAAATGATCCATTACAGACCGAATATCTCTCACAAGTGTCTATATGATACTACCTTTATTTACAAGCCTAAAAAGGCCACCAAACCCAACTAAAATGGGGCTGTTACATGCTGTGCAAAGTATAAACAAACCAAAAGACACGAACATACATAAGTATTACATTAAACGTCCTATTTTAATAACCCTAGCCCACTTTAGCATTAGCACTCCTCTCTTTTAATCTAAACCCTAACTCTTATAACTAAGAGGTGTGATGGCTAGGAAAGAAAAAGGGGTAGCAGTGGTTGTGAAAAAGAGAGAAGCAGTAGTGACAATTGAGGGTAGAAAAATAAGAGAAAAAAAAAGAAGAACATAAGGATAATGCAGAGGCTATTCTCAATCATTCAGACATTGTTCCTATCTCAGGTTAGATCACAGTGAATTCTTACTATAATCACTTAGGAAGATTTTGGATATCATGTACAGTAACATAATCCTTGTATCCAAATTATTTTTTTATGATCGTTGCTTGAGTTTTGAGCAAGAGATTATGAGATTTACATATTCATTATTTTTATATAATAGATTTTCTTTAACTTATCTGATGGTTTTTACCTTTTTACGTTACAGAGATTTTTCACATAAATCTTAATGTATATTTAATTATAAATTTCATTTAATTTCACTATGTGATATAGTCTGTGTACAAAAATTCTCCCAATCGTTGCATATGATACATCCACTTTGGATAATATCATTCAAAACATCCAATTATCCAATTATGAAACCTTCTTTTATAACTAACAAAAGCATTCAATCAATAATTTAATTATTTTTAAAACAAACAATAGCAATTGAGGTGCCTAAATAGATATTATACTTTTAAACGGATAAACCCTTATCTCTAAGTTTGGATATGATAAAATTTAGATTAATTATGACAAATCAATTCCAGAAGATAAGGAAGCACCAATTAGACATCCATGTTAGCATGACATCAAAAAAAAATTGTATTCCCTCGTTAAGCCACTTAATATTCTGGATACGATGATAATTACAAAACCAATACTGTATAAAGACTGAGAGAATTTGTCATATACACTTCTAACATAAACCTTTATAGGAACAAAAGACACACTATGTGATTTTTGACTCTTGAGAAGAATTCTCTCATCAATTTGTGACTCATACATAATATTATATCTCTGAAGAAAAATATGTTCCCCTTTAGATATGACAATGCTTGAAAAACGGATCATGTTTGATTAATTTCACTTGATGTTCAAAAATCGATTGGATCAAATAAAACAAGATATGATTTTGTAATATAATCATTTGAATATTTTCTAATATTTATTTCAGAAGATATTTATGTTAATTTCAATTGAGGATTAAGTGGAGAAAAGTATTTTTTTCTTTATATTTCTCCTTTCTTTTCAGCCTTCTTTATATTTTCTTTTCATCTAATTATCTTTCTTACATCTTCTTTTATCTTTTATATATTTATCATATTTTATAAAATTGAAGTCTTATTTACATTTTTTACTAATTTTAAATATTATATTTTTTAAAATTATTTTATAAATATTACATATAATCTTAATTATTATATTTTTAAAAATATTTTTAAATTATTTATATGGTCTAACCAAGTTTGATCGAGTCAATATTATATTTGTGAAGGTCATATTATTCTAGGCATGCACATGACATTCATATAGACATAAAATATAGATTAATTATATATTATCTTATGTAATTAATTATCTTTAGTATCTTAATCTTTATAATTTCAAAAGTAATATTACGATCCGTATATTTATAAAAGTAAAATATTTAATCTATTTTATTCTCATATCATTAATTTTACCGACGAAAATATTATAGAATTTATCACTAACTACGTGTTAACTTTACTCTTTCGATTATCATTAAGTATAATATTTTCATTAATAGATTCATAAAGAGAAATAAAACTAAATATTATATTTTTATAAATATATGAATCATAATTAAAAATATATGGATCAAAATACTAAAAATAATTAATTATATAATTAATTATATAATTAATTATCCTCCTAAAACACCCAACTAGCCGAGTGCAATATGCAAATAAAGCCAATTAGTATTACTATTATACCATACCATATAACAACACTGCGTAAAACGCCTTCGCTCCGGAACGCCGTTTGATATCAGTGAGGAATTAATCTCTACCGTCAAAATAAATACGAAAGAACCTTTCACTGTTTCTCACCATAACTCTGTTGCACCCGCGCTTACCTGCCTTTTGTTAACATGTCGATCTGGGGCCCACTCCCGTCCCACCTCTCCTTCCCGTAGCAACGAAGGTGGATGAAATAACACGGACAGCTGATCTCTTTCTCCGTCGTCTCCTCGAACATGAGATTTAAACCTCTAACCCTAATTCTATCCCCAAGATCGCCACAAAAGACTCGGCCGGAGCCTTCATGGAAGACCCCGAAGGAGCCCTTAGCTTCGACTTCGAGGGCGGCCTCGACTCCGCCGCTCCCGCCGCTGCCGCCGCCCCCCTCGCGCCGGCAGATCCCACCGCCGCAGCGGCGACCGCGGGAGCGGTCCCTCACTCTGGCGCAGCCGATCCGATCGCCGTAGCAGCTGGGAATGTCCCTGGGCGGCGGAGCTTCAGGCAGACGGTGTGCCGTCACTGGCTCCGTGGCCTATGTATGAAGGGCGATGCCTGCGGCTTCCTCCACCAGTACGACAAGGAGCGGATGCCCGTCTGCCGCTTCTTCCGGCTCTACGGGGAGTGCCGCGAGCAGGACTGCGTTTATAAGCACACCAACGAGGACATCAAGGAGTGCAATATGTACGTATTAAAACGAAAATTTTTTTGCTTAGCTTGATGATTGGTAGCATCATCTTCCTGATCACTTCATGACGCCATGGATCTCCTGTTTTAATTTTTTTTTTTGAAGATGTATATGTTTTCAATTTGGTCGCCTATGATTTGGCGTTTTGAACTTTTTGCTTTTTGATTGATGTCGACTAATTTCCTTCTTTTCTTCATCTACATCAAGTATGACAGTGGTTTCTTGGAGGCATCTAACGATGGCCTTCATTTTCTTTATCTTCCTATGTAAGCACTGTTCTAGTTGTGTGTTTCTCCCAGCAGATGGAATTAGGAGCATCAGTATAAAGCTGGTCCTTTGGCTTAGCAAAGAGATCACAGATGAGACAATTTAAGGGACGAAGTGTTCGGATTAAAACCAACAGAATACACTTTACAGCAAAACCCGCAAATCATGATGCAGTAAGGTGATTACAGTTAATAGGGCAAGAAGGACAAAAGAGGAGAAATATGTAAGCTTATTCATATCTATAAAGAGGATTTGTGGGTAGTGTAGAGAGAAGAATAGAGACGGATTTTTAGAAGAAAATAAGAAAAAAGGAGAACAATGGTAGGGTCTCCTTTCTACAAAGGGGAAATAACTTTTACTTATCCAAACATTCAGAAGTTGCAGCCACGTCAACCTTATTCCTACTCTATTAAGGATTTCATTGCAACCAAATTTATATGGAAAGTTTTGGCTATATCAAACTAAATCTGCTTCAGGTTATATAAAAATTCATTTAGTGTTTGATTCTGCTTGCATGGTGTTGAGCTTGAACATTCCTGTTAGTACTATATCATCCTTTTTATTGTTTCCATTTCTCTCGCTGCAACGCTGGCACCATTTATGAAGTTTCATTCAACTTTTGGACTTTATTTCTATTTTTTTAACCCCTAGCAGCACAATACTGGGATTGCATGAATGAGTGAAAAAAACATAGAAATGTATAATTGTGCAGTGTAGTCAATACAGGCATTTTAATATTGTTTTAATGGAAACTAACACTGTTTGGACTACTGATGATAATGTCTTGAGCTTCTGGTACAAGAATCAAATAGGGTGGGAAGGAAAGAAAGAAGATGGAGGTGAAAAAAGGCATAAGAGAATTGTTTATGTGCTTGAGAAGAGGGTTTGAAATTCTCATATGGTCTTCAGTTCTTAGCTTCAGTTCTAGAAGTTTTAGGAGTTGAAATATCATAAGTAGCAGTAACAATGTTATTTTTTTTACCAAAAGGATTAGAAATAACAACTTGAATAGAATAGTTTCCCTCCCTGTTATAGGATAAAAGGTTATAAAAATCAATAGGGCTCCTTCTATGAAAAGGTGTCCTGAGAAGATCTGACAATAGTTGCCCATTTATCATTTTCATGCCACTTCTTTTCTGTAAGAGACATGTTTTTTTCATCTGAAAAATATGGAAGAAACAGAAATGATGCCAATGAATCCTTAATCTTGCAAACAGTTGGGTGTTCCATTATTTGTATATTAATCATCGGCTGCATATATCACCTCACTGCAGGACATCTTGAGAATCTAGTTAAGTTTGTGGTCAAAATATGGTAGTTTTATCTTATTTTTCATGACCAATATTCAATTTATGTGAAGTTTGTTAGGCATTATGGAACTTAAGTTAAGTTTGTGACACTACCTTTGCAGGTATAAACTTGGTTTCTGCCCCAATGGACCTGATTGTCGGTATCGACATGCAAAGCTTCCTGGGCCTCCTCCCCCTGTAGAAGAGGTTCTCCAGAAGATACAGCATCTGGGTTCTTTTGGTTATGGGTCTTCAAACAGATTTTATCACCACAGAAACACTAATTATAACCAACAACTGGATAAGAATCAGTTGTCATCAGCTCCTGGGTTACATAATCAGAATACAGCAGTTAAACCAGCTTCTTCATTTGAACCATCAGATGTAAAACCATCACAGTCCCTAGTAGTGCAGCAGTCTCATCAGCAGCAGCAGCAACAACAACAACAATATCAGCAACAACAGCAACAGCAACAGCAACAGCAACAACAACAGCAACAGCAACAGCAACCACCACCCCCACCAACAGAGAACCAGGTCCCTGGAATTATGAATGTCTCATCAAATCAATCAACCAGAACTGCATCTCCACTCCCTCAGGGACAATCTAGGTGTGTTTGGAATGTCTAAAATTCTATGATTTCTGAGAACTTATAGTGATGAAGGTCTGCAATACCGTTAAGTACGGTTCAGTTTGTGCACCGTATAGGGACCAGGGCAAGTCGCATGATACACCTGGTTCTAGGCATGTTCCTTGGTATAGGGCTGTACAATCTGGTAAAGGGGCTGAATCACCCAGTACACCAGGTACAGGACCTGTACCAGGCAGTTCCCTTTTCTTGTTCTTTTTTAGCCTTTTTTTTTAGGTTTTTCCAGAATTCAGTACCTACCTGTCATGAACGGTCATCGTGCACCCGTAACATTTTCGCTCCACGAACCATTCATCGCTTTTGCATGCTTGTACAAATATTTGGTAGCATGTTTTGCCTTGGTTTTGTGTACTTTTTGTTTGAAAAATGTAAGCAACAACAGTTCGCAGTGCTGTAGTGCGATCTCTCATTGCATCGGACAAAATTGCCCCAAAATGGCTCTATTTTCGCGTGCCACGACTTGTTTTCTACAGACCATAGCCGCACGTGAAATGTCAGCCATCTCAGCACCCTGGAATCCCCCTGGTGGCACCAAGGAGGATGGGGCTTCGGGGTAGGGTTGAGCGTTGATCGGTATACACAAGTTCACACATTAACTTGATGGGAACTTGCCATCGTGCCCGACACTCTGTGAACAGTCGTTTGTGGATTTGCGATTATTCGTTTTGCCTTCTAAAGTTTTTGTTTTCTCCTTTTTTTCTTTCTCTCTTGCACTCAAAGTGCTTGCTGAATTGCTTGTAAGGCTTCCCTCTTCACGAGACGTCGGGACTTGTCCGTTGCTCATTTTTGAACTAATCAACATTCTTTTTTTATAGGTTCCTAAGCGAGGTTGCAAATTGGTTGACCCTTTGCGAATGCATATCGTAAGGGCGCGTCATGATTTAGGCAATCCTAGCTAAGTTCGAGAAGTTGATGCAAGGGAGCATCACAACTTAGGTAACTCCAGCAAAGTCTGTGACTTTGCCGTAAGGGTGTTTCACGACTTTGGTAATTTCAGCTAAGTCTATAACATTGTGGTATCAGAGCGGCAAGCAATTTGAGCAAACAACGAAGAAACTTCGCAATCTCGCCATGGCGATGCATCGTGGCGAATCGAGCAAGACGGGGCAAGCCAGACCATTGCCTCAAGCATCCGTAGGTGGGCTGCAAGTGCAAACTCGCTCTCATGCTGTTGGAGCCGCTCAGGAGGAGCGCAGCAGCGAACATGACGACCGAGAAGTTGGCTACTCTTCGCAAGCGGAGGAGGCGCAATTTGGAGTACCAACTGAAAAAAAGAGCCACAAGGAGAGACTTAGTGGCGGAAACCCGCTTGGATGTTCTTGAAGCGAGTTTGAAGGAACTCTACTAAGGCCAATGAAGGCTTCTTGCGGGTAGAGAGCTCGCAAGAAGAAGCTGAATCTCGAATCGACAAGGTTGAGTCCCTAAGACACCAAGGACTCCATGCAACATTTGCACGAAGTCGTGGCGAAACTCACTTCTAGAGTGATATTACACATAATGACACTAAATGCGGGAGGGAGCAACACTTGCGTTACGTCGCTACAAAACTTGAGGGCACTTGAGCCTCATTGCTACAGGGGTGCCAGGGATGCAAAGGAGTTCGAGAATTTCTTGTTTGACATGAAGTAGTACTTTTGGGCTACAAGGCTCGATTATGAAGATATCGAAGTTTCGATAGTAACCATGTATCTGAATGAGGATGCAAAACTATAGTGGCGAACCTGTTGGGAGGAGATCCAACAAGGTTGGTGTCGAGTGGACACATGAGAGGACTTGAAGCGGGAATTGAGAACTCAATTCCTACCCAAGAACATAGAGTTCGTTGTAAGGTGGAAGCTAAGATAACTCCGCTAAAGTACTTCCATTCGGGACTACGTGAAGCAATTTTTCGCATTGATGCTGGACATACAGGACATGTTCGAAAAAGATAAGCTGTTCAGCTTCCTCGATAGCCTGAAGCCATGGGTACAACAAGAATTGCATTAAAGGAATGTCATCGATGTGATCGGAGCAATTGCGGCCACGAAAAGGCTCACTGACTTTGTTTCCTTGGAGGACTCAGGGAAAAAGAAATAATCTTCAGGAAATCGCCCACCGAAATATTCTGGAGGGAAAGAGTCTGGTGGCGAACAAAAGAAGAAGAGTTCCCATAAAAGGCCAAGCTCAAAAGGTAAGGCCCTAAAATCTGGCGGATGCTTGTGCAGAGAATCACACATGGTGAGGGAGTGCTTACAGAAACAAGTACTTAATGCCTTAACAGCTTCAATCCACCCTCCCAAATTGGACAAGGGCAAGACCGTCGCTCTTAGTTCGAGTATCTAGCAACGACGATGAGGAGTCGCAAAGGCCCTAGATGAGAGCAATGCATTTGTTGAATGTGTTTCGGGGTCAAGTGGGGGAGAACTTGAAGACGAAGCCACAAAAAGCAAGGAGCAATGAATTGATGTATGTGGACATCAAGCTCAATGATCGAACAACTCGTGCAATGGTCGACACGGGCGCCACCCACAATTTCATTGTTGACAGAGAAGTAAGGCGACTTGGGCTAAACTTGGAGAAGAACCCAAGTCGGATAAAGGCAGTGAACTCGGAGGCTAAGCGGATCTCCAGACTAGCGAAGGCGGTACCCATCAAGATCGGGACGTGGAGCAAAAGCACAAATATGATGGCGGTGCCACTGGACGACTTCCAAGTGATTCTCGGAATGGAGTTTATGCATGCGGTGAAGTTGGTGCTAATGCTGTTCCTAAACTCCCTATGTCTAATGGGAGGCGACCACCCCTGCGTGGTTCCTGTTTCTCAAGGAGGAGCCAAAGACCCATAACAAATATCAATATGACAATTGAAGAAGGGGGTGCGAAAAGGAGATCTAACCTTTGTGGCCGTTGTAAAGTTGGAGCCACTTGACGGGGAGGACATTCATGAACCTGCTATGGTGACAAACATTTTGAAGGAGTTCACATATGTCATGTCGCCTGAGTTGCCGAAAACTCTGCCACCACGCAGAGGCGTGAATCATCGTATCGAGCTAGAGCCGGGAGTGAAGCCTCCAACGAGACCACCATACCACATGGCTCCTCTAGAGTTGGCAGAGCTTAGGAAGCAATTAGATGAACTGCTAAGTGGTGGTCTCATTCGCAGTTCAAAAGCACCATTCAGAGCTCCAGTTCTCTTCCAAAATAAACAAGATGGGAGCCTCCGATTATGTGTTGACTATCGGGTCCTAAACAAGATGACGGTGAAGAACAAGTATCCCATCCCGCTCATCGCGGACTTGTTCGACCTATTGGGTAAAGCAAAGTATTTCTTAGAACTCGACTTTCGATCGGGGTACTGGCAGGTGCGCATTGCCGAAGGCAACGAAGCGAAGACTACCTATGTAACCAGGTATAGAGCATTCGAGTTCTTGATGATGCCTTTTGGCTTAACCAACGCTCCAACCACATTTTGTACTATCATGAACAAAGTATTCAAGGAGTATTTAGATAAGTTTGTGGTTGTCTACTTGGACAACATCGTCATTTACAGCCAAACGCTCGAGGAGCATGTCGAGTACCTTCGAGCAATTTTTAGGGTCCTCAGGGAGAACACTTTGTTCGTGAAAAGGGAGAAGTGCTACTTTGCTCAAATGAAGATTTTGTTCTTGGGGCATCGAATCGGTAATGGTTCCATTCGGATGGATAAATCAAAGGTGCAAGCTGTGACGGAATGACGAATACGAAAGGAAGTACTGGAGTTGAGATCCTTCCTTGGTTTCGTCAACTACTATCGGCGCTTTATAGTTGGGTACTCGAAGCGCACAGCTCCACTGACGGAGTTGTTGAAGGAGCAGCCATGGCGATGGTTTGACAAATGTGAAGCGACATTCTAAGATATAAAGGCTACTGTGTTGGAAGAATCGATACTCAAATTGTCGGACTATGGGACGCCCTTTGAAGTCCATATATATGCTTCAAACTTCACTATTGGGGGAGTACTCATGCAGGAGGGTCACCCGGTGGCCTATGAGAACCGTAAGTTCAACGAGACCGAGCGACGGTATTTGGTGCACGAGGAGATGACAGCGGTGGTCCACTGTCTACGAGTCTAGCGGCACTACCTTCTCAGATCACGATTTGTGCTAAAGACGAATAACATCGCTTTGAATTACTTCCAAACTCAAAAGAAACTCTTCCCAAAGCAAGCACGATGGTAGGACTTCCTGACTGAGTTCGATAAGCTCGAAAGAGCAAATGTTGTGGTCGATGCATTGAACTAAAAAGTGGAGTTGGTGAATGCCATGTAGCTAGAAGGCAGAGGCCAAGCAAGTCAGTTGCGCTCCAACTTTCCTTCTAGAATCAGGGATAGACTGCACAGTGATCCCCAAGCAGTAACCCTGATGCAACTAATCAAAGAAGGCAAGACACGACGATTTTAGGTCCAGGAGGGACTCGTCTACAACAAAGGGAATAAGGTTTATGTTTCTCGAGCGGACAATTTGAGGCGTGAACTCTTGAGAGTGTCATGATTCCCTTTGGGCTGGACATTTGGGCATTCACCGAACATTGGCTCTCGTGGAGAGGGCCTTCTATTGGCCGAAGATGGGGATTGATGTGGAGGAATATGTTTCATTGTGCCTTACTTGCCAACAAGATAAGGTAGAGCAGCGAAAGCCGATGGTACTTTTGGAGCCATTGCCCGTACCAGAAAGGTCATGAGAGAGCATTTCCTTAGACTTTATATTAAGCTTGTCGAACGGTCGTAGGGGGACTCAGATTGATACTCATGATGGTCGATCGATTTTCAAAGTATACAACATTCACTGTTGCACCCCTACACTGTTCAGCAAAGGAGACAGCCAAGTTGATGATGAAGAATGTGATGAAGTATTGGGGAGTCCCGCACAATATTATTAGTGATCGAGATGCTCGGTTCTTGGGGTGATTCTGGATCGAGCTATTCATATTGCTAGGGTCCAAGTTATACTTCTCCATAAACCTCCACCTTCAGACAGATGACCAAACTGAAAGAATAAATTCGCTCCTTGAGCAATATCTTCGGCACTACGTGAGCAATCACCCAATAAGATTAGGTGAAGCTATTGGACATTGGCCAATTCTCCTACAACTTGCAACTGAGCTTTGTGTCTAACAAGAGCCCCTTTGAGATCATTACGGGACAACAGCCGTCGACTCCTCACACCTTAGTGATTGGTTATATCGGGAGTAATCCGTCAGCATATCACTTTGCGAGGGAATGACATCGAAATGCATATATTGCATAAGCTTACTTAGAGAAGGCGACTAAAAAGATGAAGAAGTTGGTAGACTTGGGAAGGCGACCACAAGAGTTTAAAGTTGGCGACTTGGTGTTGGTGAAACTCCAACTAGCATCACTCTAGTTCTTCAGGCAAAAAGTGCACAAGTGATTGGTGCACAAGTACGAAGGACCCTTCCTAATTATCAGTAGGGTAGGCAATGTCTTCTACATGTTGCAACTGTCGGCGTGGCTCAAAATTCATAATGTCTTCCACGTAAGCAACTTGAAAGCCTATCACTCAGATCCACAAGATGCTTCCCGAAGTGTTCCAACTCAGCTACCGCCACCAGAGCCTCCTACGAGAAGTGAGTTGAAACTATTTTAGCGGATTGCAAGACAAAACTACCCAACAGAGTAGAGTAAACCAAATACCTAGTGAAGTGGCGAAAACTTCTCCGAACACAAGCCAGTTGGGAGCCTGAAGACGCCCTACGACACGAAGTAGCAGCCTACCAACAAGCGTCGACGAGGGTGTCGATAGTTTAAGTGGGGGAGAATGTCATGAACGGTCGTCGTGCACCTGCAACATCTTTGCTTAACGAACCGTTCGTCACTTTTGCATGCTTGTACAAATGCTTGATAGTATGTTTTGCCTTTGTTTTGTGTGTTTTTGCTTGAAAAATGTAAGCAACGATAGTTTGCAGAGCTGCAGTGCGATCGCTCACTACGCTGGGCAAAACTGCTCTAAAATGGCTCCGTTTTCGCATGTCACGACCTGTTTTCTGCAGACCGTAGCCGCACACGAAACGTTAGCCATCTCAACACCCTGGAACCCCTCAGGTGGCACCGGGGGAGATGGGGCTTTGGGGTAGGGTTGGGCGTTGATCGGTGTACACAAGTTCGTACGTTAACTTGACGGGAACTTGCCATCGCGCCCGACACCTGGTGAGCAGTTGTTTGTGGACTTGCGACTGTTCGTTTTGCCTTCTAAGGTCTTTGCTTTCTCCTTCCTCTCTTGCATTTAAAGTGCTTGCTGAATTGCTTGTAAAGCTTTCCTCTTCGCGAGACGTCGGGATTTGTTCGTTGCTCGATTTTGAACTAATCAACTTTATCTTTTTATAGGTCCTACGGGACCTGAGCGAGGTTGCAAATTGGCTGACCCTTTGCGGATGCATATCGTGAGGGTGCGTCATGACTTAGGCAATCCCAGCTAAGTCCGAGAAGTTGGCGCAAGGGTGCATCACGACTTAGGCAACTCCAACTAAGTCCGTGACTTTCCGCAATGGTGCCTCACGGCTTAAGCAATTTCAGCTAAGTTCGTGACATACCGGTGTCTTGATACTCGGTATCACCGAATTGGCATTGTACCATTCTGAGCCTTGGCCGGTATTATACTGGTACATGAAATCACAAACCTTGATAGTGACACTATCTTTAAAGATTCAAATCAAGTTGTATTTAGGTTAACATTGACTCCATTCTGGATTGTTCATTTTGTCAATGATATTTAGTATTTCGTACCTTGATTTGCAAATTTATTTTAGGGGGTTTCTTTCTCTCTTAGTTGGCAGTGAACACTGACTATAGAACAGGATAGATAGGTAAGGTCAGAAGTAGTTCAGTGATTAAATGTATTGTTTTGCAGCACATTTGGATCACCTTTGTGAAGTGTAGGAGTAGCTGGTTAATCAAATTTATTTAAATGATCATGATAATTTATTGATAAAAATGCCATCGAACAGTGTGTAAATAGAATGATTGAGTCGGGTGAGTATTGCATTATCTATAAGGTTAAATAGAGTGTCATTTTGATTTGGATTATAAGATGTGGATTGTTGAGGTGTATGATCCAGATGACATTTTCCGTAGTGTATGCTCTGCAATGTGTAGTAGTTGAGAATGAAATTGGTGTGTATGTACTTTGTTGTTGTATAATATTCTAGTATTGATATTATAATGTGCAGATATTCTATATGTTTTTCTGGTATAGAGAACATGGTAGATTTTCTGTGATCCATTTCTAGTTTAAAGTTTCTTTCTCTGAGCTTGAGACTATCTGAGAAGGATGTGCTTCTCTGCTTCATTGGATTTTTACACCTTGAAGTGGTTAATATATGTAATCCATATGCATCATACATATTTTTTCACATCTTATATTCTTCATATTTTTAATATCTTTTGGATGGATTTGACTAGACACAGTATTGCAATTCTGATTAAGTTTTTATTCAAAAAAAGGTATTTTATTGTGAAAAGTTGCAATCGGGAAAATCTGGAAATATCTGTCCAGCAGGGTGTGTGGGCAACTCAAAGGAGTAATGAGCCTAAACTTAATGAAGCATTTGAATCTACAGAGAATGTTATTTTAATATTCTCGATCAACAAAACTCGCCATTTCCAGGTATCATATATTTTTCTTGAAGAAATTACTTGTGGACAACATTATGTAGATCTGCAACAGAAGTAAAATCAAATTTAGCAGTTTCTTATTGCATCATCAACTAATTGTGGCTGAAACATAGAATATTGTTTTTGATTTTATTAGGGATGTGCTAAGATGACCTCTAGAATCGGTGGCTTAGTTGGTGGAGGGAATTGGAAATATTCTCATGGAACTGCACATTATGGTCGAAATTTTTCAGTCAAATGGTTAAAGGTATGATTAGTTTGACCTTATGTAAGTTCTGCAACTTTAGATTGGTGTCCTATTCTTTCCCTCAATCAAAATGTCTTATATTTTTGTTAAATGGCTGTTCCTATTTTCCTTTTTCAAATTTCTACCTTTCTGCATAATGCAGAGTCAAGTATGTGGTAGCGTTTTAGAATTTGCTTCCCTTGAATCTTTTTATTACATTTGTTAGAAGCCTTTGTACTCAACTTTCTATGGGAACTTGTCTTCATTAGTTGTTGAAGCTTCTCACAATGGAGAATCATTCTTGCCTATGTTATTCATGAAAAATGTTTTCCAATCTGATTGCTATTAGTTTTACATTGAACACAAGCTATTTGTTATGAGTGTTTGTGGAAAATGAAGTTATAGAATATACAATATGATGGCCTATTTCAGACTAGCAGATTGACATGTAAGAGCATTGGCTGGCTCTCAGTAAAATGATGCAGACTGGTTTTTCTGTCAATCTGATTGGATATGGTGTGTTATGGTGCCTTGCTCTTGGTTAGGCATGTCTTTCTTCTGGTCAGATGAAGGATACTGTTTATGGTTTTAGATGCGCTGATATCAGTTTGTGGTGTCCATGTGAACACCAATGACAGATAAAATGAGAAAAAACATTTATTTTCTGCATTTGTTGGTCTGAAAATTGGTCATTCCTCAAGAGGCAAACAAAATTATTATAGAAGTTTCTTAATTGAAATGAGGATAATATCTAGATTTTGGACAATTTGGAAGCTATCATCCACCAAATTGTGTAAACTGAGGGAGAAAAGAAAGGGTTCAACCCAGATAGAGATCAGACAGCTGAAGCTAGATTGGTAGCTGCCATTAATGGGAAGAATAGGAACTTGGAGACCAAAATTTAAGGATACTCGATTCTGTAACAATATTTGTTTGGAATGAACAAGAATGCAAACAAGATGTACATACGATGCATGCATTTAAATTGGATTCATCATTCAAGGTGGATGGAGGTTTGAATATTGCATGAAGAAGGCAATCACGAGCCTTGGCACCACAGTGTGGTTGCTCTTTGCAATCTGCTAATGGCTTGAATCGTGAAAACAAGGCTGCATATTGACACTTTCTGGATCCTATATTGGTGAGAACGTCATGCTTTTGGGTTGCCTTTTGAGACATTATGACATTCAGTTAAATCACTTAAACTTGTCTATGCTATTTGTTGGATAAATAATTCAAAAATAAATGTCAAAAAAAAAACAAAGATGAGATACAGGATTAGTGAGAAAAACAGACCAAATAACCCTCTTCTCATTTTAAAATACATTTGGATATTTGAAAAGATACGGAAGGGTTAATATATGTAGCAATACCTTTCCAGCCGAACAGGCGATTTCCAGAACTCAAATCTCTGATTACCCAGGTCATAAAAGGAGCAAGCTTAATAGACCTGAATTGGCTAGGTGGTGGGAATATTAGAAAACCTCTTGTACCAAGCATGGTGAGAAGTCTTAAGACCAAAAAATCTTTTCATTGGCTTGCAACATTGTAATCATAATGGTTTCTTCTTTTATTTGGTTTGCTTGAGAAGTGAAATAATATAAAAAACCAAGGTATCTTATCAAAGAAATGTTTGAACTTAGTGTTGCATATTCATGTTAGTAAAATATCTGAGACAATGTCTTGTCCATTTGATGGAAACCAATTTGAATGCATTATTCACACAATGATTCTCATTGAAACATGATCAGGTAGCTGTGGAACTTAGTGTTGCTTAATATTTTCCTGGAATTGGTCATCTGTATTTTGTGTAACATGCAAAAAATGCTGCTATTACCTTTATTATATGGCTGTGATGCAGTCTTTTCCTTTTCCAAATAGATGAGTTAAGACACGAACCTCTTATGTTTACTCATGACTTTATTTCATGTTTCAGCTTTGTGAGTTGTCCTTCAATAAAACTCATCATCTCAGGAATCCATATAATGACAACCTCCCAGTGAAGGTATGACACAAAATCCCATCTGGTAATAAGTTAAAAAGGACAATTTTGTCCAATGATTTGCTTTCTTAAATATGGAAAAATTGAAAATAGTCTTGGGAGGATGAAATGCAGTACAATGTAGGATGTTCTATAGAAACTTAAGCATCGGTGAAAGTCCATGCTAATTGAAATTATTGAAGTATCAAAGATCAAAAGTAAAACAACTCCTTCCTTATTTTTTCCATTTCTACAATATTGATAAATTTGTTCTTTTATCTTGTTTGAATTGTAGTTTGAAAGACTTTGTGAAGCATTTCTGAACTAGTTATATCAACTGTTCATATTCTTTCTCAACTGATTGCTTAACCATTACAATGTTACCATTATGCCCTTGTATGTCCTTGAAAGGTTCCCTTTATTCATCTTGCTCTTCTGCACATGCCATGACACATCACCATCAGGATTTCTCATTTTCAAATATCATTAGAATCTATCTTCTTTAAAATATGTGACATATTGATAGAGATAAATGCTCATTGAATAATTATAAAGAATTGGAAACTAGACTGCCAAGAGGTGGCCATCTCATGGAAGTATGGCATCAGTTTCCCAATCAAAATCGGAGTGTGATGTCATTTTCTGTGTTAGTGGGAATTGGAAGGTTAGCCTTTTCGCTTAGTTGCAATTTGTGGACTATAAATTTTTTGATGTTTTTGTTTGATCATGGGGAGACAATGATGCAGTGGATGAAAGAAATAATTGGAAAGGAAGTTGGAGGATATTGAGGACAAAGATTATGAAAGAACAAAGTAAAGAAATCTAGAATGTACTTGAAAAAAAATCTGATTTGTAAAGGTGAGTTAGACCATGATTTGTGGCATTGGTTGAATCCAATGTGATATGCATGATTTGTATCATTATTATCTATGGTTGGTTCAATTTTGCTTGATTTTGACTGGCTTATAATCAGAAATCTTGGTGAAAAATTTATCAAACTCAAATGAAGTTGTTTGATGTTAACCAATTCTGGTCGATTTGACATTGTCAGAAGAAGAAATAGAAGAGGGGAGGAGCACCAGAAAAGGAAGGAGAAACAATAGGAATATTGAGATAGGAAAGATAATAAGGAAGCCTATGACAATGAGAGTGAAACAAGAGACAAGACTTTGTTCCTATTGCATTTACTATCTGCTTAAACTATCAGATTTGTTATCTTCCATCATTTTTGTAATGTTCATTGTCCACTGCCATATAAGACGTTAGATGGGATAATAGGATGTAGCCCATGTTTTGATTTTATATGATGCCGCCATGAGATTTAAAATCAGATCCAAATACCATGAGTGCTCTTTTCAAGTAATTTCTTTATGTTTATCTTTGCATTATCCTGCAATTTAGCTATGTTATCTCCAAAGTTATAGATGGATAAGTTTTGAATTCTATGTGATATATAAAATATTATCTATTGTAGTGATATCCTTTTCTTCCAGGTAAATATTGTGATGTAGATCATCCCATCTTGGGTGGTCCAGGGTCAAAATAAGGTTTACTGCTCGATAACCCTTGCAAATTGGTTTGTCTGCTTCAATTCGCCCATTACCAGGCCTGAACCAGGTGGGAAGCCTGATCAGGATTTTCATTGAATTGTTTTTTTTTTCGAATCAATTAACCTTAACCCCTTCCGTGATGTTCTGCCCTTCTGTACTCTTGCCATGCTTGCACAATCACTGGCTCACCTCTGCCTGCATTTGCTAACCCTTACTATCCAGTTTAGGATTTTATTGAATTGTTTTCTTTAATCACTTAGCCTTAACCCCTCCCCCTGACACACCCCTGTGTGCTTGCCTGCATACTGCCGGCCCTATGCTTGAATCGCCTGCCGCTATCAACCCATCACCTGAGCCTGGTATTCATGTCCTCTTTGGCTTCCTCTTGTCTTATCCTTACCCTCTTCTTCCTCTTCTCCTATTTTTCTCCTCTTCCTCACAGTAGATGAGGTGAATCAATTATAGAGAAACACCTAAGACAATTTATTAGAATTAAAAAATAATTACTTTTGATTTAGTAGTAATATTGTCTTCAACAGAGCTAAATGTCCAGGAAAAGGATCAGTACTCTATCCCAAATAGTTGTGATATTCAATTTATTGTTGATTTTTGTATTTTGGAGATTTTTTAGTTTTTATCCCTTGGAATAAGATGTTTGCCATTAAGACGTCAATTTCCCTTTTGGATTCTTATTTAATTGCAGATAAGTCGAGATTGCCAAGAGTTGGAGCCTTTTATTGGTGAGCAGTTGGCCTCACTGCTTTATCTCGAGCCGGATGGTGAACTAATGGTGTGCTATTTCCTTTTCAATTAATGTCACTATTGGAATGTTTTCCAATTTCAATTGCATTATTCTCATTTCTCAAGTAATTCAAATTCTGAGAGTTGAGCTAGGATGTGTTTGGTTGTGTAAATAAAAAAATCATAATTAAAGTAAACTCTGATGAGTAGTTATTGTGAAGATAGACAGGTCTGGCAAAATACACTAATGTTAGACAGTCAAAATCATGAAATTGTTTGATTTTGTTGGATCCTTAATCAACTCAATGGTTTCTGTCAACAATTTTAGGCTTGAATAGCCTTCAAGTTTCCATATTCTTTTTTTCTGGTAGATTCAGTTCAGATCAATAAATTTTAGCATGTTATATAATCTTTGCCTATTGTTTCATGTAGTATTATAGTTCTCTGCATGGTCAATATGCTAAAATATTTAATCATTTCACTTGGTACTTTCTGCTATTTGGTTAACTTAGTAGATCATTTGCATCTCAGTCACCTATCGATGTGAATTATGCTTGGATGACAGTAGTTGTTTCTATCTTTTCATTTTTCCTCAGAATTCGTATCTTAGTGTTGATGTTGTATTGTATGGTTCAGGCAATGCTGATAGCTGCAGAGTCCAAACGTGAGGAGGAAAAGGCCAAGGGAGTTGGTGCAGACGAGGCTGCAGATAATCCAGATATTGTCCTGTTTGAGGACAATGAGGAAGAGGAGGAAGAGGAAAGTGAGGAGGAGGATGAGAGCAGTGGCCAAGCCACCCAAGGGAGAGGAAGGGGAAGAGGGATGATGTGGCAACCACACATGCCACTGGTACGTGGAGTGAGGCCCGTGGTTGGTGTTCGAGGCTTCCCTCCAGTTATGATGGGGGCTGATGGATTTGGTTATGCTGATGGTTTTGCTGCACCAGATCTTTTTGGTCCTCGGATCTTTCCGCCATTTGGTGGGCCAAGATTTTCTGGTGATTTTTCAGCAGGCCACATGTCGGGCTTAGTCTTTCCTGGTAGGCCCCCACAGCCAGGGGCTGTCTACCCAATGGGCAACCTTGGGATGATGATGGGACCTGGTCGGGCTCCATATATGGGTGGCATGCCAATGGCTGGGATTGGCCGATCCAATCGTCCTGTAGGAGTACCACCCTTCCTACATCCTCCACCTCCACTGAATAATCGGGCTGCCAAGAGGGATCATAGAAGACCAGTTAGTGATAGAAATGACAGATATGAGGCTGGATCTGATCAGGGCAACAGGGGCCAGGAGATGGTGGGAAATGTTGGTGGAGTGGATGACGACACAGGGTATTGGCAAGGTGAAAAGGCTCCCGAGGATAGATACGGTGCAGGAAGAAGCTTACAAAATGATGAGAGCGAGAGCGAGGATGAGATGGCACCAAGACGATCGAGGCATGGCAATGGGAAGAGGAAGCATCGTGTGTCCGAGGGGGAAGCTGCCTTGGACTAGTGAATCAGACATCAACTCGGTGTGAAGGAACATGGACGTCACAGCTTCTTGCTCAGGACATTTTTTGGAGATGTACCCAGATTGTTTCCTCTTTTTTTGCCCTCTCAACAATGTTTGTAATATTTGTACTACAAAAATGGAGTATGTTGCACAGAAAAGGTTGGAACTAAATCTTTATGTTGAGCAGTGAAAAGTTATGTATTTGAACGATAGAAATTAGTCAGAGGATGGCGGGAATGCAGGGTAACCGCTGCCATCTAAACTTGTTTCTGTAGAGTTCTGTATAGGATGCTGAAATGTTAACCTGTACAATCATTCGAGTTGTTGAGGGCCTGCAGATTGGAATCAGCCGCAGCAAATTTCAACACAGATTTATGCCTCCCGATGAAGTTTCTCCTCGAATTCAATTTCTGGGTTGTTTTCGGTAATGCTGAAGTTGCTTTTCCTTTGTTGTCGATAGATTTGTTGGTCAATATCTGCGAATAATTGCATAATTGCTACCCCATGAGCAGTGGCCGCAGATACAATCTTGGAAGTCCTCATTCTGATTTCTTGAACAGGTGATGCTTATAAGCTATAGATTAGATGGGATGCTGCATCAACCGAATCGATCATTGGTTCGTTGATTAGCTGCAGGAAAAAAATAACACAAAATTATCCTTTAAACAAAACATTTGACACTTGGAAATCGAAGTCATGTATGGGAGGGACTCTATCGTTGCCGCCTGATATTGATACTTAGAAATGGAAGAATTGCATGGTAGCAGAAAGTTCGGTCTTAAGCACACAGAGCAGTCTTGTCACAAAAGCATAAACAACGACTAAATCAATAAGATATCACAAACAAACCATTTCTTTGTATTATTAAACACTGGTGTCGATCTACAGGCTGATGTATAGCTTCTTCTCTTAGCTTCTTGTGGATGGAGCAAGGACAAGCTGAACATGATTGTTGCGCATCTATATCATTATCCTCCCACTTAGATCACACGGTTATAACAAAGCTAAACAGTGTCACCAGAAAAGAAAAATGGTCTCCATCCATCACTCCTCTTTTGTTTATATGTAACACACATATATATAAGGAGAATGAGACATGGTAGCACTATTACAGGAAGCAGCTACACGCTGACATCGGCCGCCCTCGTCTTTTTAGCCATGAGATTACAGCACCAAGTCTCTTGTTGCTCCAGCTCCAGCACTCAGCCACAGCAAAACCATTTACTCTGAATCCAGATTTGTGAAGCAGTTATGAGATGGATTAAGAGTTGGAGATTTAGATTGCCACATTACGGTTAATCTTAAATGGGAGACATGAGAAAGAAGCATACACTCTTTCTTGGATATTGATAGGTGGGATCTGGATTCAGACCACCTACATCATTTCTTCTTGGTGAAGCTGGGGCACCAGAGTTAACGATAGGTGTCTTCCTTTCATCCCGAGCTTTGTTGAATATGACAGTAAAACCTTCAGCCGAAGCAGGATTATTTACATCCCACTCTCCGAACTTGGGCAGTGGACGACCTTTCTCCTGCTGCATTTAAACATTAATCGTAGAATCTGTGAATGTCATGGCAGAACAAAGCTGCAGAGCACTATAAAATAAAAAACAGCAAATTGCGAAAGAAGATAAACAGCATCGACAAAGACATGCAACATCATTTCCGTATCCACAATCACAGACAAACTATAAGGATCGATCTAAATGCAGTGTACACTGCAGTTTTTCAAGTGATTCATGACGTCGTGTACCCATTGGCATCTAAGGAAAGAACTAACAGAGGATGAAATAGAAGATCTAGACAACGAACATTGACTGCCTGCATCGAGGAAAAAGAGAAACAAAGATATTTCTTGAAAACAATGCAGCTTGGTGTATTCTCGTTTCACATTTTTGTGTTGATCAACTGTTTGATTAATACACAACCATACCTCCAAAACAAGCATAGAAAAGCTTTGTTGCTCAAATGTATGAACAAAAATGTTCATACAAATGTCAAAAAGAAGCTACTTGGCAGCAAGCACGAATACCATTTCCATAAATCTAGTTCATTAATTTAACTATACTAAAAGCTAGTTGATTGTTTTATGGACAAAAAAAAAGCTTCCAATTTTGAGAAGAAAATATCATATCCATGCCAATTGTGCATGTGTTCCGATTGGACAAGCAATACAAGAAACAATGACCCAAGCTGCAACTACTCCAGAAAGAAATTACGGGGGCAAAACCCTAATGGATACCGACATGACTCTAATTGATACCACCAGCTTCAACATACAATCTAAAACATCAAACCTTCGAGGGAACAATATGCCACACACAACTAGCAATCCAATTCGTCTTCTGCAGCATCTACGGACACAATGAAGGCTATCGTATATCCTTACCCAATAACCTCTTCAAATCCAATATTCGAACGAACTACACCGACATCCTATTCATGTCCAAGAATTAACTCCGACGAGGAAGAAGGCAACTTTACTAATTCCAAGGTTTAATCGACCAATAAGCATCAAAAGAACGTAATGCGCGGGAAAGAGATGCACTTACCGACGCCATGACCGGCGGAAGCAGAAGCTATGAGATCCAAATGTCGGAGAAGATAGATAGATAGAGAGAGAGAGAGAGAGAGAACTCGGTAAGAAAAAGGGACGAAGAGGGTAAATTGGTCGGAAGAGAAGACAGAGAATGTATTGGGAAGAGGAAGAGAAGCAGAAAACATAAAAGGCAATTTGTTCCCTAAAATACCCCCACTCGTCTTTCAAACTACGTATTTATCCCTCGCGAGTCTACACCCACTCTGCGTTTTAATACTACCTCGACGTACCAGTCCTATCCGGCGGGCCCCACAAGCTCACATCAAGACAACTGGGTCCGGTGGTGAAGTGGGTGGATATGTCGATGCTCAGAGATATTAACAATACGATAATTTGATGTTGCGTCGAAGGGCTACGGATGTAATTCCACTGAACGCACCGACGAATGCGGCCGGTCGTCCGCTCGCAGTGGGGCGTGGCGTTGGCTCTTTTGACGGGTCAACGACGGGCCCGGTTCTCATTTGACGAGGGACCCACGACTTTCGCTCGTCCATAGCAGCAGGACGGTGAGGTGGCTCGACGGTCACGTGGACCGTCTTCCCCGATGATGTCCTTTCCAAGACAGGGAACACCGCTTCGTCCGCAGCCAATATTATTTATTACGCTTCTTTTGTATTCGACATTTGTTCTAATAATCTTATCTTTTGATGCTATGCAACCTTAAGCCGACATTTAGAAGAATAAGTTATCGTCAATCAACTAATAGATTCAGACAAACAGTATATTCCAATCCTGCATACGAATCATAAGAAACAAGTTTAATTGTGCAAAGAGAAAGCATGAGTACGTGAAATAACTACGCAACTAAGATAAGAAGAATCAAGGAAACACGAAGCCTTAACACAATCCGATCCGTCCATTTCCAGGATCATCATCACCGACCACTTACCTCCTGCACTCCTATACTCGAGCGCCGTCAGCGGCTGAAGCCTTGGCCGTATCGTAGGACGCATGGAGCCCGAAGAAGAAGTAGTAGATGAGCAGCAGTACGGTCCATACGCCGAACCTCACGAACGAAGGCCCGTCGATTGAACCGAGCAGGAATATGTTGATGGCAATGGACGCCGACGGCAGCCACGGCACCAGCGGCACTCCCCACGTCTGCGGCGCCCTCGCCTGCGGCACCGCCCACCACAAGAACCCTGTCGCCCCGAACCATACCACCACCGTCACCACGTAACCGACCCACCCTTCCCCGCCTGCCGCCCAGTACGCAGCGGTCGCGATGGAAGATGCCAGGATCAGCATGATGGCGCCTAGGAGCTTGTTTCGGTTGGTGTCGGTCGTCTCGCCACTGACGTAATAACGTCGGACGAGGAGGGCCACCGCAACCAGCATGAAGATGAAGAGTGTCGAGATGGAGAGGAGGTTGGAGAGGATGTTGAGGTTGGTGAAGAAGGCGATGATCGCAGTGGCCACGAGCATAACCACGGTGGCGTTGATGGGGGTGCCGGTGGTGGAGTGGACCTCGGCGAACCATGGAGGAACCATGTGGGTGCGGGCGATGTGGGTGAGGTAGCGGGCCTGCCCGACGGCCGACACGAGGAGAACCGTCGTCATGCCTTTGAGGGCGCCGAAGGCCACGATGTACTTTGCCCAGTCCATGCCGATGGCCTCAAAGGCCACCGAGAAGGGCGCATCGGGGTCGATCTGCGCATAAGGCTGCATGAGGCAGAGAGTGAGCGCCAGTAGGCAGTAGCAGACGGTCGTGATGATCATCGCACCGACGAGGCCCAGCGGGATGTCCTTCGCCGGGTTTCTGGTCTCCTCGGCCATCGTAGACACTGCATCGAAGCCGACATAGGCGAAGAACAGCACAGCGGAGGCAGAAAAGAGTCCGCGAACACCGAAGGGAGCGAATTCGGAGAGATTTTTGGTATTGGCGTGGGTGAGGCCGGCGATGATGATGAATATGATGATGGCGAGGTGGATGATGGAGGCTACGTAATTGAAGCGAGAGGTCGCCTTGGTGGAGAGGACAGCGGCGACGCAGACTAAGGTGATGACGACGACAGCGATGGGATCGAGGTGGCTGTAGTCGGGATCAAGGGAGGTAGCGTGGATGCGGAAATCGTTCGGGTGGTGGTTTAGGAGGGTGGCGAAGTACGACGTCCATGAGCGGGAGACGGCGGCACCACCGATCACGTACTCGAGGAGGATGTTGCCGGCAGCGATGAAGGCCATGAAATCGCCGAGCTCGACACGAAGATAGGCAAAGGAACCACCTGTTAAGAAAAAGGAATCAAAGTAAGCTAATCATTACTGGAAGCAAAGCAAGGCGGCGGTGGTAACAGTATAGGCCGAACCTGCAACTGGAATCTCCACAGCGAACTCGGTGTAGCAGAAAACAGAGAGCATGGCAGAGACGCCGGAGACGACGTAGGAAAGGATCACAGCAGGGCCAGCATCGTCACGCGCCTCCTGGCCAGTGAGGACGAAGATGCCGGCGCCGATGACGGCGCCGATGCCGAACCAGATGAGGTCCCACCATGTGAGGTTCTTCTTCATTTCGTGCCCACTCCGTGCCCTGATCTCGGTGAGCTCCGACTTGTCGAGGGACCGCGACATGACGCGATCCTTGAGTCGCATTCCCGTCTCCTTAAGCGCCTTGCCGTAGTTAGCCCAGCTCTGGAACGACTCCTCGGGAAGGAAGTCCTGCTTGGTGCAAGAACAAGTTCTTCTCTGCGGCTTCCCTCCGCCACTGCCTTCGCTGATGGTCCCCATGCCCACTTCGCTTCTTGGATCTCCTCTTCAGGCTGTCTAATGGCCCTGAAACAGTGACGACAGTAAGCATGCAGTGTTTGTTGTTCTTTACCCATCTTCTTTCTTATCTTTTGTCGATCTCAATCTTAAATATTTTCTCATCAGGAAACTTCAATGATTATAGTAAGTAATAAAGGAGATAATTATATTCTATTTTTCAGAGAATAAGACTCTTGAAGAATATTTCTTAGTATAAAATGGGGATCAATTCATTCTATCTATAGATGAAGATACAATTGTGTAAAGGAAAAAAGTATTGATGACTGTATCAAAATCGACAGTGGAATAGTGCCTTGAATCTGTATCTATGCCTGCAGAAATGGTTATTATCTTGTATGCTAATATCCCATTAAGAACGCAACAACTCATGTCATATCATAGTATACCCACTGGCAATATGAGAACTGCTCTTGCTTGCCTACTGTTTGTTTTTTTGTCAGTTCCAAACTCGCTTGAGAAAAACCTCACATATCAGAATCGAAAAACAGTGAAACAGCAACCTTTTTACTACATTTTTCTGCAGATGTTCGACGATATTCCAGGAAAAATCACACTAGTAATCAACAGAAAATAAAAGACAAACTTTTGTTTCTTTCTCAAAGGAAAATAAAAGTTGAGACGAGAAAAGAGAGCAATCTACCGATGCAAAGGGGTAGGAGAGGGGAGTAAAGCACAGGGAGGAGGAGGAAGGAGAGCCCAAGCACTCGATGGCTCTCTCTCGTAGACGACGAACTATATGAACACCAACGTCGACGACGACGAACTATATGAACACCAACGTCGACGACGACTAACCCCCCCCCCCCCCCACGCCAAAAGGTTTCACCGACCAAAGCCGAGCGACACGTGTTAACAACACCCCTGCGGCGCGGGAATGGAGGAGATATTGAACAGCGATCGGAATCCAGTTCAGATACACGGGAGGAAGGAGCCTCATTGTGGATTCCCAGCTATCTATGGAGAGATTAATTGACAGCCGGCCATTGGCTGTCATCCGTTGTGATGTTTGCCGTTTAAAAGAGTATCAGGGCCTAATAGATACTGCTGATCTCATTGAAATCTTCCATTTCTATCAGATGCCAAAGATCTAGTGTGAGTTTTCCAAAAAAATTTCTAACTTTGATTTATTTTCACGTAGCACCCTGATTTGAAAAATTGCCTAAATATAGCGCTCATATTTTTTTTAAACGATAATATTAATCTTAAAAAAATATTTAGATTCACATACGATTATATCGGATAAAAAATTAATTTGACTTGAACCAACGCTTTTACCAAATACTATACATTCTTATTTCACATTTATCAATCGATATAATTTGTGTTGTATGATCTTTCATCTCTAGTCGTTCTCTATTTCATCATTATTGTGACAATGTACTCTACAACCCTAAGTATAATTGATTTTGTAAGTCATTGTGTTTAGAATCGAGTTATGCCCTGATAACATCGACTCATTTTAGATTCTATTTCGTTACTATCCCAAGGAGGATTCTAAGGTTTGAGAATTTTTTACTTTTAGGGTTCCAGAACTGTAGAATATAGTGTCCTTCCTTAAGGTATGTCTCATTTCTATAAAATATATTTACTAAAAAATTAAAATTTTGGTTTATTATGTAGCTGTGGTTCAAGGGTTGCATTAATGTTTACTACTTTGAATAGTGTTATGAAAACTTATTATTTTACTACCAATTTTTTAGTATTTTTTATAAAAATAAAATCTTTATCCAAAATAAAATGCTATTTTTACCTTATTTATTTCATTTCCAACAAATTATAATTCATCCATATAATATTATTTCATATTTGATCTTCTAAAGAGGTCCACAATATGAGTAGAAAAATTGGTCGAGACAAAAATTTTCCTAAGTGATGTACTTTTATAAAGAAAATTCCAAAGATAGTTTATTGCATAGATGCAATCTCAAATTTTTAGAAAAGCTTTGAATAGAACACTTATGGACATATGTCATTGGTTTTCAATTTTAATTTTTTTCAAATATTGTTATAAAATTTTGAGCATATGAATAGTGTGTTATTTTTTATTTTCACTTTTTTTCTATTTAAAAAAATTGCAAGGCATCCATGCAATAATTTTTTTTCACATTTAAGCTTTTAAATAGGTCAACAATTTATGTAAAAAATTTGGTCCAAAATTTTTTTAATACATGATGCACTATTATTTAGAAAAGTTAAAAGATAAAACATCACATAGATGCACTATTTAAAATAATCTTAAATTTTTAGAAAAACTTTGAACATGACATTTATGGACATATGTCACATATTTCTATTTTAGAAAAAAATTGATATTTTTATGGATTTTAAAGCAGTTGAACCGTGTTTCACTTTTCTATCATTTCCTGTTTTTTCTATTCTAACAAATTTCTTCATATTTGAGTTTTTAAAGAGGTCCTCAATAAATATAAACAATTTAGTCTAGAAAAAAAAAATTGTAATAAGTGATACACTATTTTTCAGGAAAAATAAAAAATAGCTGATTGCATAGATGCGCTATTCAAAATGATCACAAATTTTTTATAAAGTTTTAAATAGGAGATTTATGGACATATGCCACTAGTTTTTAATTTTAAAGAATTGTTTGGTATTTTTATGGATTTTTGAGTATCCAAACAATGTATCATTTTCTATTTTCTTTATTTTTGTATTTCTGACAAATTATAATGCATCCATATAATTATTTTTTCATATTTTAGCTTCTAAATAGCTCAGTAATATATATAGGAAATTTGGCTTAGAAAAAAAAATCCTAATAGCTGATGCATTATTTTTTAGAAAGAAATAAAAATTAGTACATCACATAGATGCACTATTCAAGATAATCTAAAACTTTTAAAAAAATCTTTGAAAATGACACTTATGGATATGTGTCATTGGTTTTTTATTTTAGAGTTTTTAAAATATTTTTATGGACTTTTGAGCATTTAAACATTATCATTTTTTATTTTTCTTCTTATTTTTTATATTTTTAATAAATTATGATGTATATTAAGAATGAGTCAGCACTAAGGGAGGGGAGGGGTGAATTAGTGCAGTAGATAAAAATATCAGTTTGAAATTTCTTTGTATGAAAAAATTTAATCTCAGAAATGCTTAACTTGAAAGCATGCCGAAGTGTAGTGAAGGTAAGAATTCTATTTACAATAAAGGTAAATAGTAAGAAATAAATACAAACCAGATTTTTATAGTGGTTCGATCGTCGTGACCTACATCCACTCTGTCGATTCCTCTTCCGCCGAAGCCACCGGCATCCACTAATAATCTTCCTTTAATGGGCGAAGATCAACTACCTTTACAACTCGATTCTCCTTTTAACAAGTTCATGAGAGAACCTTTACACCCCATTTTTACAAAGCTTCCCTCACACTCTCCCTTAGAATGATCTCTAAACTTTAGGAGGAGGGACTCTATACTTTACAAGGGTTTTCAATTATAGAAACATAGAGTTTTTGATCACCTTTTTTGCTACTCCATGCAGGAATAGCTAGGGTATTTATAGACCCCAAATGACTTCAAAATTTGGAGCCAAAATTCAAATCCCCGAAATTTCGGGGTATGAGTGGTACCACTGCCTGCACTAGGCGGTACCACTACCTGCAGCTTGACACTGGGCGGTACCACTGCCCAGACTGGTGGTACCACCGTCTGATAGTCTGGGAGTCTAAGTCTGGGCGGTACCACTGCCTGACACAGTCTCGGAGACTGTGTCACATCGGTTCCACCTGTTGAGTCACTTTTGGGCCTTTTCACTTGGCCCAACACAATCCAAACTTGGCCCAATTGGCCCTTAATTGAATTGGCCAAATTCCAACCCAATTATGTACTAACTACGAATTTTAAAATATTTACTAAGCTAAATAAGTCCGTAAGTCTAGGTTTTTTCCGGCGA